>NC_090650.1:264339963-264441209 GCF_040937935.1 Hyperolius riggenbachi | reverse complement strand
GGGGAATAGGGAGCATAGGAATGACCAGGAGTGATGAACCTGGTAGATCTGTAAGGTCAGAGTGAGATAAGCTTAAACTAGGACTGCGCCCAAATATACTTGACCCCTCACAGCACTGCAGCTCTTCCCACCTCAGGACACAAATCTGAGGTAACACAGAACTGCTGTGAGAGGGACACAGTTAGGGAGAGGCCACCCTTGTGTCCGCGGAAAACATGGGCGTTTTCTCACAGATGATCTTTTGCATCCCTTGCGTATTTTCACAGTGCATCGTCCACCATAGACTGCTGGCACCTGCTAGAAATCTATGGGAATAGCACCTGCATTCTGATTTAAGGCTGGGAATCAGTTTTTTTACATGGTCGGAAAATGAATGAACATGCACATCGCCATTAAAAAGCGTTATGTGCAAATTTACATTGCGCGAAATCGCACACGATTTGCAACAAAGCCTTACTACTTGATTTTATAAATGATCACTGTTATTGGCATATGACAATGTAATAATTATCATTCAAGTACAAGGCAGGGAACACACTTGCAGGGGCATTTCCCCTGTGATTCCCAGGTCTCCACCGCAGTGTGTTCACTTTTGCAAGCATATTTTCCATTAATGTTTTTTCACTTTCAGTCCATGATCTTCCCTTTGTGGTGGGATACGCTGTAATTGTAAATACACACATTGTGCAGGAATACGGGAAAAACTGCATGATTTAAAAATGCGTGAAAAATCGCAAATGCAAATGAACGGTAATGACGTGCGTTTCCCAATCAAGGCTATTGATGTCAATAGCCTGTGCAACCATGTGTAATTTTCCGCACATGGCAAAATGCGCACAATCACAGCAAGTGTGTTCTCCTACCGAGGCACACTGATTGGTTCAGGGATACCATGGTTACTTTTTTTTTAAATAAATTATCACTGTTACTAGCAGTAAAAGTGATCATTGAAGGACTTGGAGAACACTGATTGGTGAAGGGATCATGTGATCCCTTGGAGCAATTACTGCAGCCACCGGGGTCATGGGATCACATGATCCCTTTGACCAATTACCATTGCACCATGGGTGTGGGAGGACGGTAATTGCACGAGCACACGCAAACGATAATTACCAGAAAGTAATAAACTTCCTATGTGCATTTTTCAATGTTCCACTGTTAATAGCTGTAAGTAACAGTGATCATTGCGGGGTAACATGAGAGGAAAGCAGCATTTTGTTTTTTTTAAACAAAACAAGGCTTTATTCAATGTTTGCAAATACAAAACAGATATTACAGCGAGCTATTGAGCAGATGGAGCATATACATATAGAGATTCATTTAAGTTACCAGATTCATGTACTTGCAAGTAAACAAAGAGTATACTGAATACCACACAATAATAGAGAAGTATTTGAGGTTTTGACCTAAGACTTAGCTACTGCCAATATGAGCAAGCGTAAGACGTGTGGACTGGGTGGACGACTACAGAGATGTTGAAAGTGTACATGCTTATAGAGACAAGGTTATGGGAAAGTAATAAGGCTTATTCGTTATTTTAACAGCGCTGGACATTATAGGTTTAGGCACACTTGTGTAGATACGTAATGTTAATAGAAGTAGCACTGTACATAGAAGTAGGACTGTTTGTGTATTAATTCTTCCATGTGTCCCATATGAGATGAAATTTTGGAGCTTTGCCTCTGTGGATATAGATGAGTTTTTTATATGGTAGGGAGTTGTTTACTCTATTTATCCAATTGGCGACCAGAGGGGGCGCGGGCGCAAGCCATCTGCACGCCACCTCCTGTCTAGCCATGAATAATGCTTCAGACATGAGGGTCTTTAAAGAAGAATCTAGACCCTCATTTTGTATGACTCCCAGTAGACAAAGTATAGGATCTATTGGGACAGGACAACCCATCTTGTCATGCAGGAATTTAGTGACCTGAGACCAGTAGTCTGCTAGATGTGGACACTCCCATATTAGATGCATAAATGAAGGAGAGGCAAGTTGGCATTTAGGGCAAACGATGGAGAAGGAGGAGTTAAACTTAAGCATCCTAGCAGGAGTGAGATATGCTTGGTGCAATATATAAATTTGAGTGATACGGTCTCTTAAAGAGACTCTGTAACAAATTTTTCAGCCTTAGTTCTTCTATCCTATAAGTTCCTATGCCTGTTCTAATCTGCTCTGGCTTACTGCAGTCTTTCCTAACTGCACTGTCTCTGTAATAAATCAATGTATCTTTCCTCTGTCCTGTTTGTCGGGCTAAAGCTTGATTGTGTGGAATGTGCAGGGCTGCTTGTGATTGGTAGAAGCGATACACACCCTCTGCAGGCCCCCTGCATACTCTGAATGACTCACACACTATGCTTAGCTGAGCCTATTAGAAGCTGGTTAGTTTGTTTGTAAACACTGCCTAAAACTGTTAATTACAAGCCAGGATTGCAGCAGAGAGTGGCAGAAACAGCACAGAGGGTCACAGGAGAAAATAATGAATAGAATGGTATGCTTTTTATTGTAAGAATATTAGAGTACAGATTCTCTTTAAGCAGGGTGAAGACCTTTTTACTGCCAGTAGTGCATCGTCCCAATCATCGTCTGCTATTTCAATGCCAACTGCCTCCCATTTTTTCCTAGAAGGGGTAGTGCGTTCTAGGGCGTCGTTGTTAATTAATTCTTTGTAAATAGTTCCTATGAGATGAGGGCTGGGCCCTTTAGAAATAATGTCCATTAGGGGCAGGGTATAGGTTGTAATGGGGAGATGATGGAATTGACGTGAAAAGGCGTGCTGCACCTGTATATATCGAAAGCAGCGGTTTTTACATTGAATGTAGCTCTTACACATGAGTGCTTTTTTGGATGTAGGACTTACATCCATGCGGTGTAACTGGTTATCTTATGCTAAATTCTAACTTTCAACCCTATCTGACACTTACCTTTCATTGTTTTCATTTACATTTGATTACATTTGGCTACAGTCCTCCTTAATGTATGAGATTTAGCATACAGTACCCAATGGCATGTTAACACACTAATTTTGTTTTTGTTTTTTTGCCATTGTTGGCAAACAGAAGGCCCTCTAACCACCAAGAGAACTGAAGCAGAAAAGATTTTCTTGGGATACAAAAGGTCATATAACACTTGTAACAACGCTCCACTGGTAGTGTGGTAGAGAACTGGTAAAATACACAGCGCAGACCTTGGGAATGACTTTGTTACCAAATTCAGGCTCAACTACTAGGGATAATCAGAACAGGCGATTTCCGATATCGCGGAAATTCCAGATTCCACGGTAACGAAATTCCGTAACTGCTACAAATCCGGCAGATCCCCACGGTATTCTACAGAATTCCGCAATCCTACGGAACCATTTCCACAATGTCAAAGCGAACGTAATGGATGTTTCCTTTTAAACAAATACCAGTTCCCTGGCAGTCCTGCTGATAACTTTGGCTTTAGTGATGCCTGAATCACAATCCTGATTACAATTTTTTTTGGAGCAGCAGGAGTTGTCGTAGGCCATGGGACCTAGAGGTGGTTTCACGGCGGTCATTACAATTTTTTTTGGAGCAGCAGGAGTTGTCGTAGGCCATGGGACCTAGAAGTGGTTCCACGGCAGTCATTACAATTTTTGTTTGGAGCAGCAGGAGTTGTCGTAGGCCATGGGACCTAGAGGTGGTTTCACGGCGGTCATCACAATTTTTTTTGGAGCAGCAGGAGTTGTCGTAGGCCATGGGACCTAGAGATGGTTCCACGGCAGTCATTACAGCAAAATTTTAATTTAATCTGTCCAATCTTCATCGTGAATCAGTGAGAGGGGCCTTGTAATTATCACTAATCCATGACTCGTTCATTTTTATAAACGTTAGCATGTCCACATTGTCTGTGGACAGATGGGTCCATTGGTCGGTGACCACCCCACCTGCAGCACTAAATACTCGCTCAGAAAGAACACTGGTGGCAGGGCATGCAAGAACCTCCAGTGCATACTGAGCGAGTTCAGGCCAGGTATCCTGTTGTTTTGTCCAATAATCCATGGGGTCATCATTACTCTCCATTTTGTCTGGAGCACTGGCCGACCCCAAGTAATCATTCACCATACGGGCCAGCCGCTGGCGGTGACTACTTTGCCCGCTGGTGGTGCTGCTGCTAGAAGAAGTATCTGGCATTGGCTGATAAAATTCCTTCAACATACTCAACATACTCAGCAGGTTCACAGATTGGCTATTGGTGCTGCTGCTGGGAGTGGGACCACCAGACCTTTGCTGAGTATGAGGAGGCTTGGTAGCTTGGGCCTGGGATACAGGTGCAGGAAACACATCTTCTACCCAATGAAGAAGGGCATCCCGGATGTGGCTCATCCTGGCGTCTGCTTGTGAGGGGGGTATGAACTGCCGCATTTATCCCTTGCACTGGGGATCTAAGATGGTGGCCACCCACATGTCGAGCCTTGATTTTAAAGTTTTAATCCGGGGTCCTTACGGAGGTACTGGAGCATATGCACAGCCATAGGGAAGAGATGTCTGCCATTAATCACCTCTTCCTGGCTGTCAGAACTGTTGTCATGCTCCAGCTTCACATCAGAATCTTCTTCCCACCCCCGGACAATGGGCTCTTCAGCTTCCACAAGCTTTGTCTCCTCATCCAAGACTTGAGCATGCTCACTCACTCCCCCACTTGACTGACCACTGTTCAGTAGGGCTTCCTCCCCTGTCAGAGCACTTTGCCAAGAGCCTTGTTCAGAATGAAGACAATAGGGAACACTTCTGATATGCTGCAGTGCTCCTCACTGACCAATTTTGTTGCCTGCTCAAATGGCTCCAACACTTTACAGACCTGTCCAATCAGCTGCCACTGGTCCCCAGTAATGTAGTCCAGTGGCCCTGTTCTGGAGGAAGATGTCTGAGACACCTGACCGCCATTCGCTGCTCCCACAACCCTCCAGCATGTGGAGGGTGGAGTTCCACCGCGTCGGACAATCAGAAATAAGACTGTGCTGTGGCAGGCTATGGCGGCGCTGCAGCAGTTTCAAGGCCGCGGTGGCGGTTGCGGAGCGACGGATGTGGGCTGACACTTTTCATGCTGAGGCCACAGCGTCCTTCAACCCATCAAAAGTTCATAAACATTTCTGGGTTGAAGACGTGGGCCAAGCAAGGTAAGTGAGTGTAGCCACCTTCCGAAATGGAGGCCAGCATGTTGGCACCATCATCAGACACCACTACACCTGTGTCCAGTTTTCGGGGGAAAAGCCACTGCATATCTGATCCTGTAAGGCTGCAAGGATTACAGATCCGGTTTGCCTGTTCTCGTCCATGGATTTGAGTTTCAGCACTGCTTGGCATCGATGGTGCTGCAGACCAGTGTAGGAGCGGAACCACTTGCTGGGAGGTTAAGCAACAGCGGACTGGCCTTGGACAGAACAGGTAGCAGAGGGAAGTAGAACAGGCCTCCCCTTTAACCCACATGGCGGCACCACCAGCTGAGATGTCCCAGTTCTTGCACCCTCCTCAGCAGCACCATGGAGGGTGACCCAATGGGCGGTAAAAGTTAGATACTTTCCCTGCCCATGTCTGCTGCTCCTGCCATCCATAATGAAGTGCACCTTGCCACCGACAGCGTGATCCATAGACCGGCCGACACACTCCACAATGTGCTGGTGAAGGGCAGATATAGCATTCCTGGCAAAATAATGGCGGCTGGGGATCCGCCATTGTGGAGCAACACTGTTCATCAGTCTGCAGAAAGGGGCGCAGTCCACAAACTGGTAGGGCGGCAGCGCATTATTTTTCACAATAAAAGGATCACTTGCAGGGAGCATCCGCTTCCTCTGCAACATTTCTGGCACAGAGGCCTAACGCCGGAACACTGGTGATTCAGAGGACACCAACAAGGGTGATGATGAGGTGCTTGCCGAGGTCTGGAGTCCTCTTCCAGCCTGGCATGCAGAGGGATTTGAACTAGAATGGGACTGAGCAGGTTGGATAGGGACAGGACGAGTATAAAAAGAAGAGGAGGGGCCTGTTGCTGCTTCTTTTCCTCCACCCATCTTATTGTAATTCTTTACATATTCAAACTCCCATCTGTGGTGGTTGCGCAGAGGGCTTATCAGCCCTGAAGTGCCGAACCCGGTGCCCGATTTGCCTCTGCTCACCGATTTATGGCACGCCCTGGATTCATCCTCTTCGAGAACAGTAAAATAATTCCATGCAGGGGACGTGCATGCACGTGGAGCAGTGGTGCGACCTGTTCTAGCACGTCGATGCTCAGCATTGGACTGGTGGGTAGAACTGACAGACGGGAAAGCACTTGCAGGCTGCTGGCCAACCATAACCATCTGCTCTGTTTCTCCATGCTGCTCACGCCTGCTAGTGCCTAACCCACCAGATGGCAACCACGGTGGATCAGCCACCTCATCATCCAAAACATCATCCAGTTTAACCAAATCACTGGAACCCATAAGTGACTCTTCTGGACCCTCCACCTGGCCACGAAACACCTCTGTAGTTAACTGGTGGTGATGTAGATTGGTGGTGACACAAGCTACCAGTTGTGATGGATTACTACTGGATGAAGAAAACACAGGGTCCATTTCTGTCACCACAGAACCCACCACTTCTTGGGACCTTGGTCCCATGGTCTCCTCCAATGCCTTATCTCAATCCTTCTGCACATCTCTCTCATCGAAATAGGTGTGCTTTAATTCTGGAGGAGAGTACTGGGAGGAAGCAACCTTGTCAAGAGAAGCAGCTGCGGTCGGGTTCTGGTCCTGAGGAACCTGGCCACTACTGGTGCTGCTGACACAAGCTTCAAGTTCCTCACACTGTGTAGAGGGTTCCTGATCAAAATAATCAACTACCCTGTTCGCCTGTTGTTCTGTCAAAATGTTCCTGCATGCGAACACAGGAAAGACATCTCTCATTAGGGCGGAACGCTTCCTGCTGCTGCTGCCACCCTCAACCTGATCAGGTACTTGACGTGATCCACCAACACCACCATCACTCCATTTTCTTTTAGGAGTGGCAGGAAATTGCTGCTGCTCTCTCTCCATTCTTGAAATAAAAAACAGATAAGAAAATAAGGGGCTAAAATAAAGAAAATAAATTAAAAACAAAATAAAGAAAAAAAAATGAACTTAGAAAACAAAACAAAAGAAAAACTTGCACTACACGCATCTAATCAATCACCTCTCTCACTCTGTCAAACAGTAATGCTGGGCATACACGGCGAGGTGCGCTGCTATCAATCGAGCCGCTGATGGCTCGATTGATAACATCCAACAGGTCCGATGACTTGCCGGATAGATTCCTCGCTCGATCCCCACCGGCGGACAATAGCGGGGAACCGAGTGGCTGATAAGGAGCGCCAGCGGGGAGTCGGGGACGAGCGGGAATCGAACCGCGCGCACGCGCGGACGAGCGGGGACGTGGCAGGGACATGCAGGAGTCGATCCGGTGGCTAATCAGCCGCCGGATCGACCCGTGTATGCCCAGCATAAGCCTGCAACCTGGCTGGCTCTGTCTAACCCTCTCCACACAGCAACTACTAGTACACTACACTACAATCTATCACTCAAACTGACAATCTACTGTCACTCTCTCACAAATACACCTAGCTACTACTACTAATAAAGGTCCGTACACACTCCGGACTGCAGGCAACGACGGGTCCGTCGTCACCTCCCGCTGGGTGGGCGTTCCAGCGACAGTCTGGCGTGTGTACAGTCTGTCTGCAGACTGATACGGCTGTTTCTGAGCGATCCGCCCGGCGCCCGCCTGTCGAAACGAAATTAGGCGAAGATTCGACGAAAATTTTGCGAAACTAATTTTTGCATTTTCGCTCATCACTGAAATTAAGCACATTTTGTGATTCCCATTTAAAAAAAAAAAAAAAAAAAGGGTTATATTGTGTACTGTTCAGTTTATGTTTCATTATTTCCTTTCTGCTTTACTGTTCCATAAAATACTTTTACACTTCATAGAGAATTTTTATGTGTGCATCAAACCAAGTAACACCTGACAAATCTGGCTTGGCAAATTTGGCCTAAGTAACCAAGTAACACCTGACAAATCTGGCTTTGCTTCACTCCTTTCACATGTGTTCGCTCCCAAGTCGTGCTCATGTAGCAGAACGCAAAGGACGTTAAGGTAAGTGCCTGTTTTTAAATTTTGGGAGGCAGGTACGGGCGGCTCTTCCCGGCGCTGGCCACACTTGGGGGGGTCGCCTGCACCTCCCAGCCTCCCCCTCTGGGATGCCGCTGTGGTTTCCAGGTAGTGAGAGCGCTTGGGGCCCCATGGCACCCTGGTTGTATGGGGACATTGGGCAACCTCCCCGTGGAGCTCCTGCATAGTGCTTATGTAGCATGAACTCATTCCTGCAGGGCAACCGCTTTGCGGTATTGGTTTTAACCCTGCAAACTTTGGTATGCGAAAGCAAATGCTTATTTGCATGAGCTATGTCTCGTGAGTTGCCAATTAGGCCAAATTTGCAAAGCCAGATTTGTCAGGTGTTACTTGGTTTGATGCACACATAAAAATTCTCTATGAAGTGTAGTGTTTCACTTCTATCCCATTTTGGAGGCGAGTGGTGGATGGCTTGTTCTAGGAGGTGAAAGCCCTGGAGTAAGCTGTCTGCGCCTGCCTTCCCCTTTCTCCCCCCCCCCCCCCTTGGAGTGTTGTGTGAAAGCCAGCTCCGAGCTCCAAAGCTTGGAGTGGCCCATGCTTCACTCCTTTCACATGTGTTCGCTCCCAAGTCGTGCTCATGTTTCAGAACGCAAAGGACGTTAAGGTAAGTGCCTGTTTTTAAATTTTGGGAGGCAGGTGCGGGTGGCTCTTCCCAGCGCTGGCCACGCTTGGGGGTGTCGCCTGCACCTCCCAGCCTCCCCCTCCAGGATGCCACTGTGGTTTCCAGGCAGTGAGAGCGCTTGGGGCCCCGTGGCACCCCGGTTGTATGGGGGCATTGGGAAGCCGCCCTGTGGCGCTCCTGGATAATGCTTATGTAGCATGAACTAATTCCCGCAGGGCAATTGCTTTGCGGTATTGGTTTTAACCCTGCAAACTTTGGCATGCGAAAGCAAATGCTTATTTGCATGAGCTATGTTTAGTGAGTAGCCAATTAGGCCAAATTTGCAAAGCCAGATTTGTCAGGTGTTACTTGGTTTGATGCACACATAAAAATTCTCTATGAAGTGTAGTATAAAATACTTTTAACCTCTTGAGGAGCGCTCCACGCCAATTGGGGTGGATGCGGCGACAGCCCCAGGACTGCCTAACGCTGACCGGCACGCAGTCCTGGGGATGTATTTTGCAGGAAATCGTGCGCCAATGAGCGCATCTTCACATGAATGACAGAGCTCCGCTCCACCATCAGTCTCCTATCAGTGATCGCCACTAGGAGACTGTTAGACAGCGAATAACAGTGTACAGAGCTGCGATGTAAGTCAGCGCTGTACTGGGGACAGCCGTGTGACACGGCTGTCCCGCTGCAAGACACTGGAGGGATCGGCTGTCATAGGCTGAAGCCTATGACAGCTGATCACGGTGATTGGCTGGCGAGGGGAGGGAGGGAGGGCTGGTCAAAATAATATTAACCACTTCCCAACTGAGGGGTTTTACCCCTTGACCACCAGAGCAATTTTCACCTTTCAGCGCTCCTTCCATTCATTCGTCTATAATTTTATCATTACTTATCGCAATGAAATGAACTATATCTTGTTTTTTTCGCCACCAATTAGGCTTTCTTTAGGTGGGACATTATGCCAAGAATAATTTTATTCTAAATGTGTTTTAATGGGAAAATAGGAAAAAATGTGGGAAAAAATTTATTATTTTTCAGTTTTCGCCCTTTATAGTTTTTAAATAATGCATGCTACTGTAATTAAAACCCATTAAATGTATATGCCTATTTATCCCGGTTATAAAACCGTTTAAATTATGTCCCTATCACAATGTTTGCCGCCAATATTTTAGTTGGAAATAAAGGTGCATTTTTTCAGTTTTGCGTCCATCCCTAATTATAAGCCAATAGTTTATAAAGTAACAGTGTTATACCCTCTTGACATAAATATTTAAAAAGTTCAGTCCCTAAGGTAACTATTTATGTTTTTTTTTTAATTGTAAATTTTTTATTTTTTTTTTAATTACAAAAAAAAAAAAATTGGGGAGTGTGGGAGGTAAGGAGTTAATTTTTTGTGTAAAACAAGTTTATTTGTGTTTAGAAAATGGTTAGGGTGTAGTTTTACTATTTGGCCACAAGATGGCAACATTACAAATTTGTTTCATGCTACCTGCAAGCGTCCTTCCGGACTCTTGCAGGAAGTAGAAAGAGGCTGGGACTTTGTTATTTTTTCACAATGATCGCGCTGCTCAGCCGAGCGGCAGCAGGTCATTGCGGGGCTTAGATCAACGAACGGGAATGGATTTTCCCGTTCGTTGATCTCTGGGCGAGCGGGCGGCGGCGTGTTTACTAGCGGCGGGCGGCGTGTTTACGAGCGGGAACGCGGACAGCGGCGGGAGTGCGCAAAGTACGGATTTCTCCGTCCCTGGGGGTGAAAGGATGGAAAAAGGGGCGGAGAAATCCGTACGCGCGGGGGTAAAGTGGTTAAATAAACAGCAACATTTATTTATAAACAATTCAGATAAATATTTATATATAAAAAAAATAATAAACATCGAGGAAGCGATCAGACCCCACCAACAGAAAGCTCTGTTGGAGGGGAGAAAAAAAAAAGGGGGGGGGGGATCACTTCTGTGCTGAGTTGTATGGCCCTGCAGTGAGGGTTCAAAGCTGCAGTGGCCTATTTAGTGGAAAATGACCTAGTCTTTAGGGGGGTTTAACACTGCGGTCCTTAAGTGGTTAATACTGTTAATTTCAAAGTTACTAATGAAAAAGATGTTTGTTTTGAAGTTTATATTGTTTGTGGAATCTGGTTGATCCAAGTGGAATATGATTCTAGTACAATTTTTTCTTAATATGAGATGGTGAGAAATATGTTGCGACAGTCAGAGAGACAACATGTTTGGATGAAGAATAGCAGCTACAAGGAGATTAAATCAATAGGTATAATAGTCAGTCAAGGACAATGCTTGCTGGGTTCTTTCTACGAGGACTTTGAAAATTACAGGGATTTATCCAGCTCCAGAAAACTATTGTGTTAGACTTACAGGCTGAAAGATAACTTTTAATGAGACAATACAGTGAAAGACTGTGCGACCTCCTGCAACACTATTTCTTATAAAGAACTTGTTTTATAGGGAGATGAGAGAAGTTATTATGGCCTATGTTTGGGTACTTGCAGAGACAAAGACAGAGCATTTCTGAAAACAAGGAGCCCCTGGGAAACTTATATCAAAGATGTTATTGTTATTATTAATATAATTATTATTATTACTATTATTAAGAAGAGCTTAACACACACACAACACACAACACGCACACACACACACAACACACACACACAACACACACCACACACACACACACACACACACACACACACACACCTGCACACACACACACACACACACACACACACACACACACACACACACACACACACACACACACACACACACACACACACACACACACACACCTACACAAACCCACCCCACACACACACACATACACTCACACACCCCACACACACACACACCACACACACACACACACACACACACACACACACATACACACACATACACATACACACACACACACACGCACATACACACACACACACACACACACACACACACACACACACTCACATACACACACATACGCATACACACACACACACACACGCACATACGCACACACACACACACACACACACACACACACACACACACACACACACACACACACACACACACACACACACACACACAATATACATTTGTCCTACAGTAAAATGCACTGTACATTAGTTGTTTTTAAATGAACTGTAACCCCCATGTTTAAAACCAAGCTTGACTCCCACCAGAATGATGATGGGCAAGCATGCACACACCTCCGACCACAAGCTTAAATTGGACCTGAACTCTTGTACAAGACTGAAGAAATACATTGAGAAATGCACCCTGTATGTATTTAGAGAGTTTAGCCTGTGGGAATTCCCCCTCATGTGTGTCTAATCACAATCTTTAATTTGATCTCTCCCCTGTGTCACATGACTGCCACAGCAGATGAGGCAGATAAGCCCATTTGAAAGCACAGGAGGTTAACCATACGGTCTGCTTCTATGAATCAGGAAGTAGAAACTGTGCAGATTAATTTTAGGATTTGTATCAGCTGTACCATAGAATTGTTTTGGTACTTATCCGTTAGCCAGGCGCATCCGGCAGGTGGCGCTGTTGTTGCTAATTTCAATCATACAAGCTTCATGTAGCAAAACTGTGATTGTAACCGCCGCAGGTGGTGCTAATTGTATTACTAGTTGACGTAAAAATATGTATATTAAAAAAATGAGTTAATTAAATGACAAATAAGCCGACGGCAATGTAACAGATCAAGCCGCCGGCTTTGTGTCTCGCTGTCCTCCCCCCTTGGCCTCTCTCCTATAGAACACTGGCAGCCCTGGGGATACTCGTGTCCCCCCAGAGTCGTTCGTTGCAATAAAACAAGCAGGATTCCCTGCCGTGGCGAATGACTCTGAGGGGACACGCATGTCCCCCCCCCCCAGTGTTCTATAGGAGAGAGGCCAAGGGGGGAGGAGAGCGAGAAATGAAGCCGGCGGCTTGATCTGTTACATTGCCGCCGGCTTATTTGTCATTTAATTAACTCACTTTTTTAATACACATATTGTTACGTCAACTAGTAATACAAATTAGCACCACCACCTGCAGCGGTTACAATCACAGTTTTGTTACGGGAAGCAACTACGATTGAAATTAGCAACAACAGCGCCACCTGCCGGATGCGCCTGGCTAATGGATAAGTACCATTGTTTTTTTGTTTAAAGGTTATTATGCTGTTGCGTATCTTTTAGAGCACAGAGGACATATGAGTTCAGGTCCGCTCTAAGGGTACAGCTAATGACACACACATATATGCCAACAACACATATACCTCGCTATTTCAGCACTGAAACCCCCCGCACTTTATCGACAAGGGCCTTTCCACAGAGCACAGCTTGTGCCTGTACAGTAGCACATTGCCAAACGGGCACTGCTTTTTCTACCAAGCCAGAGCTGCTCTGTGTTACTGCAGAGGTGCGAAATGGCCTGCGCAGTGCGGCCTCGCTTAGTGACATATAGGTAGTGCAACCACAAGCTTTTAGAGGGTCCTGATGAGAAGTGGTAGTCTGCAGGAGAATGCGCTAAGCCTCTGGAGGATCCAGGCAGGGCCGGGCCGAGGCATAGGCTGGAGAGGCTCCAGCCTCAGGGCGCAGTGTAAGAGGGGGCGCACAATTCATTCAGCTGATATTCCTAATTGTATTTGAAGTAAGAAAAGGGGATATATAGCAGTGACTGCAAGCCAGATAACTAGATATTAAGGTGTTGGGGAGGTTGTGGGCCCTGTCGCACCTCTTAGTCTAATAGCAATCAGTGTGTGACGGCTGGGGTGGGAGGGATGGAGGGGCGCACTTTGGTGTCTCAGCCTTGGGTGCTGGAGGACCTTGTCCCGCCTCTGGATCCAGGTAGTTATCTAACTTTTGCCATCTTTGAACTCATGGGTTTGCTTCAGGCTACTTACACACCAAGACGTGGCGTTTTAGGGGACGATATGGTTGCATAACATGCTCCTAACGCAACGCCTGGTGCTCTTAGATGTGGACGTCAGAGTGAGCTGCGTTGTGCAGCTCACTCTGGCGTCCATGAGGCCGTGATGCGTACTCTTGGACGCATGCGGCATCACGTGGTCCCACCAGCCAATCGCCGCACAGAGCGGCGCTCCAGGAAGTAAACACTGCACGTCACACCGTGTAGTGAATATTAATTAGCCATGTGCCTGGCCGAGGAGGAGGAGGGAAGACCTCCTCCTCCAACACTACTGAGCATGTGCGCACAGTCTAACGCGGCTTAGCCGCGCATAACGCCGTAGCATGCAGCATATTCAACTGACGTCCTGCGTTACAATGTAACGCAACATGGGCACTGTGAACAGCCCATTGATTTTTCATTACTGTGCGGTGGGCTGCATTACAGGCTGCACTAACGTGCGCCTGTAACGTCTCACTGTGAAAGCAGCCTTAAAGGACAACTGTAATGAGTGGGATCTGGAGGCTGACATATTTATTTCCTGTTAAGCAATACCAGTTGCCCTAGCTACCCTGCTGATCCTCTACCTCTAACACTTTCAGCCATAGCCCCTGAACAAGTATGCAGCAGGTGTTTCTGACATTGTTGTCAGATCTGACAAGATTAGCCGCCTGCTTGTTTAAGGTGGTATAAAACCCTGACATAATATTCAATAAAAACATGTTTTCTTACTTTTTATATGCCATACGGTTATCATATTTGCATTTGTGCACAAGTATTATTATTCATTTAGAATTTATAGGTTCCCAAAAGTACAGTTTTTTGCTTTGTGAGCTGACTTTGCATTTTATTAATAACTGGTTTTATTCATTATGTATTGAAGGCAGACATGCTTTGACTCTCTGTCTGTGTCGAGCTGCTTCTCCACTATCAGAGAATGTGTCACATTCCTCACTTGATACATTTAAGTAAACACAAGATAACATAATCTACACTTCGGATGCGTCCACATTTCTCTGCACTGAGCTTTCCAGCCCTGTGTGTAACCCTTTAAATGCTGTAAAAAAAATGCTGGTTGTATACAGTATAATATGCTGTAAATTTTTTAGACCAAAGAAGAAATTATGGGTTTCATTCCGCTTTAAGGTGTTATTCAAACACTACTGCAGCCAAATAGATCACCAGGGTTGCCAGGCAACTGCCACTGTTTAATAGGAAATACATATGGCAGCCTCCACTTTAGTTGTCCTTTAATAAATAAGGCCACCAATCAACATTTTTCTTCTCTTCAAAATATGTTCATAACTATTTTTTTTCAATGCTTTGTAAAATTAATAAACTTACATATGCATTATTATTATTGCATGTGTTTTGAGCTACATATCCAAGTCATTTTCCTTGTTCAGTACTCTCAGACGGTGGCATGTAAACAATGGAAATATGCTGTCCTCAGCTTTGCTTCACTGACTGTCTCCAATTAGAGAAGAATTCTAGTTTTGTAACCTTAGTGCTTTTACAATTGATTATTCAAATACTTGTTTTATGGAGGAAAAATACTGACTTTTGCTGGGAGCTTCATAATTGTGTGTAGTCCATTGAACAAACTCTAGATGTGAAATGTTAGGAATGTTGCACAATGGTTTACTTCTCTTGCTTGAGAAGTATTTGGAGAGGAAAAGAGTACATCAGCCTGTGAAAATGGAGACCCCAATTCAAGACCAGTGCAAGCC
Organism: Hyperolius riggenbachi; assembly: GCF_040937935.1. Lineage (NCBI taxonomy): Eukaryota > Metazoa > Chordata > Amphibia > Anura > Hyperoliidae > Hyperolius > Hyperolius riggenbachi. Next base: position 264,425,793 of record NC_090650.1, on the reverse strand, counting down.
CCATTGACCTTGGGCAAGTCACTTTATTTCCTTTGGCCTCAGGCACAAAATAGGCGTTTGTGATCCTTACATCATGACACATATTGTTCTGCTGGAAAGAGATTTACACTGGTGGTATTATATCAAAATGTACAAAAATATATTGAATGAACCCCTTAACAACAATAATTTCATTTTCTATTGTTGCTTTTAAGCCTCTCTGTATCACTGGGAAAAATCCAACTGCCATTCTCATTTATAAAATAAGATTGTTGTAATTTGTGTTGTTCCCAGGAAGCACAAATGTTTTGTGGAAGCATAACAAGCCCGACTATCAGCAATGCAATTTCTCCCGGAGTCTTTTAGCATGACCTTGTCTAAATAAAATATACAGGACCCTATTCAGTAGTTAGCGTCTGGAAATGCTGATAACAGCAATGATTTCTATCGAAATTCTAGGGGAACCGCCTTATTATTTCCATCATTTTATACATGAAGCTTTAACCAAGAGCTGTAAACATGGAAAGTAGGTTCGGCTGCAAATAATTGCTGAAGAAATGATAACATTCTTAAACCCTTATTATGTTTTATCTCCATGCAAAATTAAAAACGGCAGGAAACATAAATAGATGTAAAATGAAAATAATCACAAATATATCACCAATGTACACAAAAGGCTTATAATTTGCATATAACTGAAACAATCCTCCCCTAACAAATTAAATATGGCAGTGCTAGAAAGTTGTGAGCATATTTATTAGGAACTTTTTCATTATTGATACACGTAGGACTGGCTCACAAGGATCATTGAGGTGTTTGGTTACACTGCTTTTTAACCAAGAATCTGCCCCTATTTGATTTCTGTATGATTTGAAAAATGGCAGCAGGTGTCACTGTCCTCTCTGGTCTTTGTACTCCTCTTGGTCTTCCACATGTTGCATGAAATGTGAAGAGAAAAACTAAGACTGAAAGACAGAGAGGGAGGCAGTGGTGTACCTAGGGAATTTGACACCTAGGGCCATATGCAATTCACTTTTTCACCATAATTTTTCTCCTAGGAGATAATTTTTCAACGTCTTTTTAAAATACATTTTCAGCATTTTGTAACTGAAAAAGTACTAAAAAGTATGTGAGAAAGCACTATCAAAATTATTTTGAGTGTTTTCTTGCTAGCTGGTGGCTTAAAATTCATTTTATTGACAATTTTAAAAATATTACCTAGGAGAAAACTCAGGAGAAAAAGTGAATTGCATATGGCCCCCAGTGCTGATTTTTTTACAGGCACCCCCCAAAAAGAACAAAAAATATATATTTTTTGATGGGTCGGTCGATGGGGATGAGTGCCAACCATGTTGCAGCAAATTTTGGGGGAAAATTAGTCACTGTAATGATCCGCTCAGCTGTCTACACAGACAGACAGCTATTTGACCATTCCTTGAGTCTGAGGGCTGCAGGTCTCTGGAAAAGAGACCTGTCTATACTTTGTGAGTTTCAGACCTGCTCTGCTGCTGAGGAATTTGCATATATTTGTTATGCAGATTGCCTAGCTGCCTCCTTTGAAGGCAGGCAGTATAAATACCATGTTCTCCCAGAATCCCTTGCTGGTCATCCTCATGGTTTGTTACTGATGAACTCTCCTAGAGTATCAGCCCTGTTTGTTTGCTAAAGTTTATCTTAGAGTAATTCCTGGGGACTGCACTAGGCAGCTCTTCTAGTGCAGTCAGGTTGCATTATCTGTTTTGCCTGAGTTGTCTCTCTGCTGCGATTGTCCTGTCTCTGGGCGGTTGCTACTGGCTGCTCCATCTGTCTGGGTCGCACTTGCCCTAGTGGTAGTGGCAGTGCCTCCTTCTGTATTCTGCCTCAGGGGTGCTAACCAGAGCAGCGGTTGCTACTGGTAGCCCCATCTGTTTGTCTGTCTGGATCGCACTCGCTCTAGCGGTAGCAGCGGTGGTTCCTTCTGAACTCTGTCTGGGAGTGTAGGTCAGAGCTGCGGTTGCTGCTGGCTGCTCCTTTTCTCTGTCTTGTCGGATACGAACGCTTGCTGTAGGCTCGGTGAGGTAACCGTTAGCAAGCGTTCACGTTCTCTATTTCGTGTTGTGTGTCATTGGTTAGTTAGGGTGGCACCAGGGGCGTCTCACCCACCAGGCAAGTATAGGCGGTTGCCTGGGGCGCCATGAGGTGGTGGGGCGCCATGAGGTGGTGAGGCGCATTCCCCCGCCGCTGCTACCGTGACAATGTTTTTTTTTTTTTTTATATATTATATTATCTCCCGACTCAGTCCCCGGTGCTCGGCACGCTACCATGTGCTCAGCAGTGCCTCCACCTCCACTTCTCCCCAGCCAATAGAGCAATCAATACTGCTCTTCTCTGCCAGGCTCCTTCTTTAAAACCGTGCCCCTTCTTCTCAGTAGCCACACAGGTAAAGTGTTTACCTCGTGTGGCCCAGCCTTTAACTCCGCCCCATGCCAGTCAAACCAGGAGCCAGCGGCCAGCCAGCTTATGCCCCCGACAGTCTGACCCCCCACCTGTGTCACTGGCTGCACACAGACACTGGAGCGAGACAGCCAGGGGACAGATGCAGTCACAGAGAGAAGAATGTGATGTGTCCGTGTTGGAGCCCCGCCCCCGCACAAGACAGCAACACAGCCCGGGAGAAGGGAAGTTTCTGCTCCAGAGTAGTGATGGGAATTCCGGCTCTTTTCAGAGAATCGGCTCTTCTGAATTGGCTCCCATTAAAGAGCCGGCTCTTACGGCTCTGAATCGGCTTATCATTAAATATCACTAAACACCACTCAGAATCGGAGTAAAAGCCCCGCCCCCGTCTCCATGACAATTCCAGACTGCTTCTCTGACTGGGGCAATCCCTCCTGCTACTGCTCTGCTCCACCCCATACACTCCTACAAGCTGCAAGAGGAGGACTACATCTCCCAACATGCCTCAGCGCCCTTTATTGCAGAGCAAAGCAGAGCTCTGTGGGGCGGCTGAGGCATCGGCTCTTTCAAAACTGAGAACCGGCTCGTCGTTCACAGCAAAGAGCCGGCTCTTAGAGCCGGCTTGTTCGCGAACGACCCATCACTACTCCAGAGATGATAAGCTGCATGCACAGGCAGAAGAGAAGGTATGCAGGCAGGCTGCTAAGAACACTTCCTGTCCTGTGTGCAGACTCCCAGTACTGTTATAACTGCTAGAATGTGCCCTGCTCTTTTGATACTAGAGTCTTCTTTGAAAGCTGGTTAGGCTGTAGGCTGGTAAAGCTGTAAACCTGTGCTTTAGTGCTGTGCTGTCTCTCCCTCTCCCCTCTCTGTTCCTCTGCCCCCTCTTCCATCTTATGCTGTCTCTACCCCTCTCTGTTCCTCTGCACTCTCTTGCATCTTATGCTGTCTCTCCCTCTCCCCTCTGTTTCTCTGCACCCTCTTCCATCTTATGCTGTCTATCCCCCTCTCTGTTCCTCTACCCCCCTCTTACATCTTATGCTGCCTCTCCCTCTCTACTCTTTCCCTCTGCTCGGATTACGTGTATTTTCTGGTGAAACGCTTCCACATTACGATTATTTTCTGACAACGCTGCCCCATTACGATTATTTTCTGGTGAAACGCTGCTGCCCTATGATTAATTTCTGGTGAAATGCTGCTGCAATAAGTGTATTTTCTGGTGAAACGCTGCCACCTTACGAATATTTTCCGGTGAACTGCTGCTGCAATAAGTGTATTTTCTGGTGAAACACTGCCACATTACGATTATTTTCTGGTGAATTACGATTCTGAATTACGATAATTACTATTATTTTCTGATAAAACACTGCCACATTATGATTATTTTCTGGTGAAACGATGCTGCATTATGATTATTTTCCTGGGTGGGAGGGGCTTGGGAGGGGGGGGGGGGGGCGCCACAGGTTTTCTCGCCTGGAGTGACAAAATGACTAGAGGCACCCCTGGGTGGCACGCTTATCACTAGGTGCTTAACGCGCGGTGATCATGCCGAAATGCAATCACTGTTGCGAATGAGTGCGGTGTTCGCGTTTAGCTAGCGTTTATTTTCTTTATCTTCTGATTGTTGTTTGCTGTGCCTTTGCTACTCTCGTGCTCTGTTCTGTTCAGCCTTGTGTCACTTCTGGCAATCGCCTCTCTCCTGCGATTGCGTTTCCGCTTTGTTTCTGCGGATGTGTGTTCACCGTCGCTGGGTGCCAACTAGATTGGGGAACACACATTTAGTATGTCTCTGTGCTCTCTCTCTTAGAGGGCTATCGTGCCCTACTTTGTCTTTATCTGTACAATTCCCATATGGCATCTGTGGCCGTGCAGAGGCTGTGCTCGTCTGCACTCCACAGCTCCATCTGCCGGTGGGAATTGCCCTCTACTGGTGCATTGCATCCAAGCTGGGTACTATCTATTATACGCTTGTGGAGGATTTCCGTTGTGTCAGCGCGCATCTTGTGCACTGACCATGGAAGTAGAAACCTACAATCGTTACAGTCACCAGGATGTGGATGGAGCTAATTGTTATAAAACTCTACTCTATACAGGGCTGCAAAAGATGTCAGTGCTATATAAATACACAATAATAATGAGGACAGTCAGAAAAGGGGAATGCATAGGAATGGGGGGGGGGGGGGGAATAAATAGGAAGGACTCTCATCAGGACTGCAGACATCACCAGTGCTGTTTGGCAGGGACATGCTGTTAAAAGAAGCCACTGAAATCTGAAAAGAGGAAAGAGTTATGGGGAAGACAGCAAGGTGGAAGGGGAAACTGGGAAAAAAGATTAGATTGCCTGCTGCAATCAAGCTAATCTAAATTGCCCGGAGCTTGCTCCTCTGCTCACTACAGAAGTCGTCTCTCAGCACCTGTATCACTAGTAATATATAGAGTGGGGCATGTACATTTTATATGGGGTCTCAATAGTACAACATTATTTTTTTATGCACCATGTACAGCAAATCCCACCTAAAGCAGTGTTGGCAGACTAAGGTTGGGTTACACTGGTTTAAGGTAAACATAGATTGTGTTATGTCAGCATTAAAAATGAGATTACTGTGATTTATTATAACACACACAACATGTAGATCTTCAGTGAAAACATACTCGGATGTGATGTGTGTGTATGTTTTTTTTAAACTCCTCACAAAATCCCAGAAATTACTATCAGTATAAACTGTGCATGTTTACATGATAAACATTTACACAATACAACAATATCTCTCAAATTGTGAGATGTTTACGTACAATCTAATTCTGCTACGTTGATACTGTCCAAATATTAGCTTTTTGTTAAAAATGTATAATATTTTTGTAGAAAATGAAAAACCTGGACATAGAGCTGAGAGATGGCAATGCACCTGCTGACTCTAAACTCTAATCTGTTTCTGATATATATATATATATATATATATATATATATATATATATATATATATATATATATATATATATATATTTAAAAAGCACTTAGTACTATAAGATGTCAGCTGTGACTTGAACTTGTCTATTAAATACTGAATATACTCAACTCTTCACATGCTAATTCCAAAACAAGACCAGCAGCAGGTGGGTGCAAATAGTAGTCAAACAGTCCAAGTTTCCAGTCCATGATAAGGAAACTTTTTTCCCACCCAAAAAAATGTTTTTGCAGCATTGTATTGTTTTATTTTCATAAAGCGCAACAAAAACCAGCTCAATCCTGCATGCACTGCTAGCAGTAGAATAACACTTGTTAAGAAGTGCACAGGTAATATAAACCCAATGCAGAAATGTAAAGGCTGTCAATCTATGCCATGCAGCCAAATGACATTTTAGGATATCAGTCAAGGTAATCTCCCACTCCTGCCTGGACAAATTGAAAGGTAGGGAACATTTAATGTTTACCTTGTGTTTTTTATAGTCTAATGAAAGTCCTGTTCTTAAAATTTGGCATTTAAAGAGGCATCTTCTAGTGTCTTTTCTATTAAACCTTCCATCTGCCCTGAGATGGCTTTCCCCATCATATAGTTCTATTAGACATTAGACATACTTTATATCATTATGCTTACACAGATTTTAAGGCAAATTCATTTGTATAGGGATCTGTTAAAGTACTCAGTAGTTAGCACTGCACTAAAGCAGAGGTGAGGCACAGGGAAATAAATGCTGTTGGGATACACAGACAGGATGCAGGAAGGAGCCAGGGGATCAACCCAGCAGGGGAAAATGTGACTTCCAAAGTTGAAGTATGAGGGACTATTGCGAGTGGTTGGATCCCCTCACTCTCTGGGAATTCCTGGAATTGGACTTACTTAGTGACAGGTTTTCAGAATGGGCAGAACCTTCTCATAGATCAGCACAGCAATAGGCGGTGGCTCTTGATTCTGATAACCGGGGCTCACTGTGAAACTCTGCAATGCATTTCCCCCATTTCAGAAAATGAATAAAGCATAATCACATGATTATAACCAACCAATAAGAGACAGAGTTCTGCTTTGCAAATTTTTCTCAAAAGAATTTCAACAGAATAAATGAATACCCATTTTTTTAAATAGAGAGATATGGAAACATAAATCAGGCAGGAACTGAGTGTAAGATAGAGGGAAAGCATTGAATCATGATGCTATCTGAAGACTGATTCCTACTACCAACATTTTTCAACTTTTTGTTTTTAAATAATATCAGCAAATATATATCATTTAGGCACTGCACAAGTTGGAGCTGAGCAAAATATAAATACAGTGTGGGTTTTTTTTTGTTGCACTTTTGTGTAGGGGCTAGAGCATTTAAAGTCCCACCTTACAATGGAAGGTTTCCCTGGCTGCCTACCCCTTGGTTATTTGCTGTCTGTGAACCTTGTTGCATTGTGGGAAATAATTACTTTTTCCAATTGCCAAGCAAGCAATTTCTCCATCTATGCATTGAACTCTCAGTAACGAACATTCGGTACAGATAGCCTGGTAGAACTAATGATGTCACCACCAGTGATACATTTCCGAATTTAAATCAGGGAGTGGAAAGATTTTACAATGGCCAAACACTGACTAAATAATCTATAAATGAATATTGTAAGAAATAAAAAATTTCATTCATTATATTATTTTCACTACAGCTCCTCTTTATCCCATAGTGCCCTTTTTTTTGCAGAATGTAACACAAGGCATAGGGATGCAACATGTTAGAATTCCCTGACTAAGGTAAACATTCCAAGCAGGTATTACTTAAACAGTAATAGTAAAAATGACAGTTTTACTTTGATATTGTCTTTGATTTTTTTTATACTTGAGACATGTCCTTTACTAAGCTCTATATACAGCTGAGTTATATTATAGAACTCAAGGTCTGCTTCAGTTACAACTAGAAGCACAGCATAAAGAGTTTGAGAGGTTAAAATGTGTGCTGTGTGTGAGGGCAGGTTTGGGCCTGCATCTCGGCTTCTTCCTCTGTTTATGATTAAGACGGCTTGAAAGGAAAAGATGTCATTTTTTTTTCTTTGGGGCGTGTAAAACCAGTTTCTCTAGTATACTAGACTCATTACTATGAATGGGGCCATGTGCATAACTGCTGACTTCAGTGGAGGGTGTGGTTGAAGAACAAGCCCATACTATGTATATTCTGTTGTCATCTGCAGGCATTACAGAAATCACTGTGTTGTAATCTAAAGCCTACTTATTAGTAGACCTAAGCAGCCATCATTAAGGAAAAAGAATCTTTATAAGAAAACAATTAATTGTCAGTTAAATGTTACCATGTCCCAGTTCCACCGAATTCTGATGATATACATTAGTGCGGAAATAAACTTTACAGACACAGGGCTTCTGTTTTCTGGAAGATGTTTAGCTTGAAAAATCTGTCCTTAATCCTGGTAAATTGGTTTGCCAAAAAGATGGTGTGACTTATTTGTCTTCATTTCAGCTCACACTTACGCCAAAAGATTGCAAGGAGGACAAGCTTTGATCATGTTCCTGTCACAGTGGACAGACTTGTAAGTGCTGCTGGTAAATTCCAATGCTAAGCTGACTGGAAAGGTTTACTTTTTGCATGACTGCCCATGGTTAAAATTGTTGGTGACATGCTGTAGCAAATTAGCAGCCCAGCTCCTAAAGCTAGCCATATGCTATTTAACCGCATCACTGATCGACCCATGATTGACCCACCATCGACATCAGGGGTCGAGTCCTGCGTGAACGCGGGTGGACGACGTCCACTTACTTTTTCCTCAGCGTGGACGCCGTCCACCCTGGCTTGTGTGGAGGGGAGCAGAGCAGAGAAGGAGAGCTCTGAGGACAGCGGGGAAGGGCGGACGTCTCCCCCCCCCCTTCCCTCACCTAGGGGCTCTCCTTCCTGGCTCTCCCCTCCAGTATTTTTAAAGTTTGGTGGCTAAAGTGGGCGGAGACTTACCGCCGTGCTTCCAGCCACAACTTGCAAGGGACGCTCTGCTCTGTGCGTGGCTAGTCTGGTCTTGAGAAGCTCTCTTCTCTGCACTGCTTCCCTCCTGCTGGGGGGGGGGACACCTGGGGACATATACCCCTGCCTAAATATACTGGGCACATATCCCCCTGGCTACATATACTTGTCACATATCCCCCTGGCTACATATACTGGGGACATATACCTCTGACTACATATACTGGGCACATATCCCCCTGGCTACATATACTGGGGACATATACCCCTGGCTACATATACTAGGCACATATCCCCCTGGCTACATATACTGGGGACATATACCCCTGGCTACATATACTGGGCACATATCCCCCTGGCTACATATACTGGGCACATATACCCCTGACTACATATACTGGGCACATATCCCCCTGGCTACATATACTGGGGACATATACCCCTGCCTACATATACTGGGCACATATACCCCTGGCTACATATACTGGGGACATATACCCCTAACTACATATACTGGGCACATATCCCCCTGACTACATATACTGGGGACATATACCCCTGGCTACATATACTAGGCACATATCCCCCTGGCTACATATACTGGGGACATATACCCCTGGCTACATATACTGGGCACATATCCCCCTGGCTACATATACTGGGCACATATACCCCTGACTACATATACTGGGCACATATCCCCCTGGCTACATATACTGGGGACATATACCCCTGCCTACATATACTGGGCACATATACCCCTGGCTACATATACTGGGGACATATACCCCTAACTACATATACTTGGCACATATCCCCCTGGCTACATATACTGGGCACATTTACCCCTGACTACATATACTGGGCACATATCCCCCTGGCTACATATACTGGGGACATATACCTCTGACTAGATATACTGGACACATATCCCCCTTGCTATATATACTGAGGACATATACCCCTGCCTATATATACTGGGCACATATACCCCCTGGCTACATATTCTGGGGACAGCTATACACCTGGCTACATATACTGGGGGCTACTACATGCCTGGCTACTTATGGAACATATACACCTGGCCACCTATTCTGTGAACATCTATACACCTAGCTACCTATTCTGGGGACATTATACACCTGGCTACCTATTCTGGGGACAACTATACTCATGGCTTCTTATACTGGGGACACCTGTAGACCTGGCTACCTATGCTGGGGGTACCTATTTTGGGGGAACTGCTGTCAGATTATCTGCATTTTTGGGGAACCACTGTTAACAGATTAAGTGTATTTTGGGGAACCGCTGCCAGATTATGTGTATGCTAGGGGAACGGCTTCTGCCAGATTTCGCGTATTTTGGGGAACTGCTGCCAGATTGTGTATGTTTGGGGGACCACTGCTGCCAGATTACATGTATTTTGGGTGTTACGTGTATTTTGGGTGATCCGCTGTCAGGTTTCATGTATTTTGGGAAACCGCTGCCAGATTATGTGTATGTTAGGGGAACAGCTGCTGATAGATTTCGCGTATTTTGGGGAACTGCTGCCAGATTATGTATGTTTGGGGGACCACTGCTGCCAGATTACATGTATTTTGGGTGTTACGTGTATTTTGGGTGATCCGCTGTCAGGTTTCGCGTATTTTGGGGAACTGCTTCCAGATTATGTGTACTGCCACATTGTCTATTTTGGGGGATCCACTGCCATATTATCTGTATTTTGGAGGAACTTCTACCAGATTACGTGTCTTTTTGGTGAAATGCTGTCAGATTACATCTATTTTTGGGGGATACACTACGGCAGAGCTCAAACTTCTCCTTCTTTTACATCACTGCTAAGGTCATGTATATTTGGCCCCACCCATGACCACGCCCATGTTATGCTTGACCACGCCCATTTTTGGCGTGCGCAAAGGTTTTCGGAGTGAGTCCACTCACTTCTTTTCCTAAGACTAGACCCTTGTGAGTCAGTTGGGAAAATCATGAAATTTCGCCGCGGGTCAATCCCAGGACAACTGTGTGCTGTGGCTTACCACAAATTCTGCCCAATTATACATTTTTGGCAAATCTAATATCTAACTGAAAAATAATATTGTATAGCGTATTGGTACCTTAAGCCATCTCACGCAGAACTGGTGGTAAAAGATATATACTCCTTCACTGGCAGTAATGGCAGTTAAGCCTGCAGTGGGAAAGTGGCCCATTTGTAGTCCCCACCCCCATTTAAATAAATCAATGGGGCATATTCGGTGAACTCAGGTAAAGATGTTATGTGCAGGGAGCACGTAACAATTTTACCCTTACTTCCGCAGACTAGGTAACTATGAGCTGTGCAATTTGCGCAAGTCATGTCACCTGGTTAACGATTGCATTGTTAGGCTAGTGAGCACTACACTACTTGCCCACCGAGGTACATGTGAGTAAATAGCCTTACCAAAGTAATGCAGGTTAACCGAGTAGTGTGGGTTGCGTTAATAGTGAAACGCGCATTACATAGCCTGAGGAAGTAATTATAAAATTGTTCAACTCTCCCTACGCACAGAAACTTTACTGGAGTTTACAGAATATGTTCCAATGTTACCTATTTATCGCTTGTTTATGTAACAGGCAGCCTCATGTCAAAGCCCCCACAATTATTTTCAAGGTCCCAAAGTGTTGTGGCAAAGGGTAGGGTACAGGAATTTGATATCCAAAACAGCAATAAAACACATTCACACACAGCATGCACATAGTTTACCAGCGTTCGTGCAAACTGTCTAATGGGCGTGGTTCAAATGGCGCAATTCCCATTGTATATTTCACACATGCATTGCTCATGTAAAGTGTATTGCACAATCAACACACAGGCTATTTGCTACAGTTTGCATGAACACCGCTAAACTTTATGTGTGTTGTGTGCATATGTAAATGTTAACACTTTTTAGAATGAATTCAATGCAAATTAGGAATCATATTCAAACGCTATCCAGAAAATGTGTGGCTTCTGTTTGAAAACATTGAACATAAAACACTGCAGATAATGGCAAACAGGCAAGTACATTTCAAAAATGGTAATTTCCTCCCTCACTCACCCATCCTCCCCACACCAATAGCGAGCGTTGATTGTAAATGCAGGGAATCCCTAACTCTGTTTTGTCCAGAGTAAAATGAGCCATAAATTACTTTTCTCCTATGTTGCTGTCACTTACAGTAAGTAGGAGAAATCTGACAGAAGCGACAGGTTTTGGACTAGTCTATCTCTTCATGGGGGGATTCTCAGGGATTTATTTATTTTCAAAAGCACTTAGTGAATGGCAGTTGCTCTGTCCAACTGCCAAAAAACTGTGTAGCGAGCAGGGAAGTTGGCCAGCATCATTGTTTAAATCCTTTTTAGGGAATATCTTTATAAAGATGTAGAAGACCCAAGACCCTTTAAAAAAGTCCCTGGAAAAACGTACTTCTTATTTGTCTATGTTTGCACATATTTAAAATGTTACAATTTTTCGCCATAGTGCCCCTTCAATTATTTTATCTTTGTGGTGTGTGACTACTTCATATTTTTATTTAGCGGCATTTGACTACAGTACTTGATGAATTATCATGAGGCATGTAACTACTTGATTATTTTATCTAAAGTTTATCTGGTCAGACCCACTCTTTGTCAATAGCACCGCTACTTATTTTGTGTACGCTGAACACGCCGCATGTGTCCGTCTCCCTGTTATGAAATGTCCTCAGAAGTGCTCACAATTTATTCTCTACCATAATCTAATGACTCCTAACAACTGATGTATTTATATAGTGCAAAATTTCTGTAGTACATGTGTGAGTGAGCTCAAAATGGTGGGGGGCGATCCCGTGGCGTGCATGTGTGTGTGTATGTGTGGGGCTGAAACTTTCCTGATGGGCCCTTAGGTTCCCAGTCTGACCCTGGAATGGGAAGATACTTTACATACATTTTCATGTACAGTGACTTCACTGTTATGCACAAAAAAAATCTAAATCTGAAAATTTGCATAAAAACACACACCAAAAAAAGCGCACAAAGGTTCATGCAAAAATTATCCGAAAATTCACAAGTGCAGATTCATGTATGCGGGATTCGGAAAACCATGTGTAGAATCAGCATAGATACGTGTGAATGGCACCCAAGTCTACCTCTCATGTCCAATCAGTAACAGGATAGAAAGCTGCAGCTAACCTAAGCTCTCCTCTCACTAACTGCACAGAGTACCCAACTCTCCAGCTTTATTTACGGAGAGGGATGGTTCAGGTTCAATCATGATTTGGCAATGTGGCAAATCATGCGGATTAAGCAATTTTTTGTAGGAGCATTGGCTGGTTAATTGAATAGAAATTAAAGTGACAGTACACTACTATACAGTTTCCTATAGAATGCACAGCATGAAAGAGAGTAACCAAGCAGCTCAGGGTGACCCAAACTACTAGGAATGTATAGGGGGATAAAAGAAACCAAAAAGCCCTCCTACTAAAAAAGCAAAGCTCACAGCATGAAATAATTGGATACAGTGTTTTGTGAGATTCTGAGCAGTTTATTAGTGAATTTCAATAATTGCAGAAACCCAGATTCTACAGCTGAATGAGTTCCTTGTAGTGACCACTTTTCCTGATTCATAGAGTACCAAATTTGTTGACCTGAAGATTGCTACTTTTATTAATAGGTCATGTAAGGGCTGATTCAGACTGGTCGGAATGGTCACCTGACATCTCAGCCAAATGCTTTTCTGCAAATGATCAGAAAAGCATTTGTCAATTTATTGTTGCTCTTCCTGTCGTTTAATTTTCGTGTTGCACTTTGACCCCCGAAGAAAACATGAAAGCGCCACGGATAGCTGATTCTGGATGCTACATGAAACAACAAGAGGCCGGGAAAATATCGAGCAATCTAGTGTGGCGCTTGAGCACATGACAGTGAACAATCGTGCAAGCGGCTGTCCATTCACTTGAATAGACAGCACTAAAACAGCGAGTGCCATGGCCATCGTTAAATCGGACCCAAACCAAACATTTTTTTTAATTCAAAATATTTAGTTGCACCACTCTGACACATACAAAGATAAATAAACAATCCTTCAAGCCTATGAGCATTTCAGTGCATGATTTTTACCCTTCTCTTTCCATAACTAGGGTTATACAGGTGGCAGCCATTAGCAATTCCTCCTTTGCCGGAAACCACCTACTCCAACAGTTTGCCAGATTCTGTCCTGGCAATATGAAAGGAAGGGAGGGGTTTCTCCCATAAATGTAAAATATTTTATATTTGTCATCATGCAGCTAAAAAAATGGTTCTATTTATTTTTATAATTTAGAAAATAGATTTTATTTCTGAAATCTTGTATTTTTAATTTGGGTCCACTTTAACCACCGTGTAAGCGTCCATGTGAACCAACCCTAAAGTGGTACGCCCTGTTTACACAGTCGTAATAACAGTGGCTTGTGAACTTGGGGCATCAGTTATTTGCAATGAAATAAATAATGCTTATAACCATTACACTCACCCAGTTATGCATGACTGACATTTCCATTGAAGCTGTTTATAGACCTGGGTGGGAACATTTGCAGGCTTGATCCAATCACCCATGGAAGTTATAACATTAAATAGTGTAAACAGAAGCATTCAAACCAGCCAAGCATTTCTTCCCTCTCCTCCAGAAACAGTTAAAAAAATCTGCAGTAAACAATACCAGAGCTCCTTATCCTAAGAACAACCCCTCATTAGGCAACAGTGATTGCAAAATGGCTTTTCCAAAGTGTCTTAAAGAGACTCTGTAACAAAATGTTAAGCCTTATTTCTTCTATCCTAGAAGTTCCTATACCTGTTCTAATGTGCTCTGGCATACTGCAGCCTTTTCTAGTTGCACTGTCTCTGTAATAAATCTTATCTTCTTTCCTCTGTCGGCTCTGTCGGGTTCAGGCTGGAATGTGTGGAATGTGCAGCACTGCTTGTGATAGGCAGAAGCTTTACACACCCTCTCCAAGCTCTCCTCTCAGTCTATCACACTCTGGTTAGCAGCCATGTCTTTTGTTTGTAAACACTGCCTAAAACTGGCAATTACAAGCCAGGATTGCAGCAGGGAGTGGCAGAAACAGCACAGAGGGGCCCAGGAGAACATAATGAATAGAATGGTATGCTTTTTATTGTAAGAATTTTAGAGTACAAATTCTCTTTAAGCTACATACTCACCTTGTGATGCAGAAAGATGGATCCAGCGATGTCCTCCTGACAACGAGCCCTCTCCTGATCCATCTTCCTCCATCGTCTGGCCGGTGGGTAATTATGCATGACGTTACACGTGGTACTTTGCGCAGGAGTCATTGGGGCTCTTAAAGATCCGATCCCTGTGATGGTTGTTATTGCCACACAATGTTAAGCGATGTTCGTGTGATCATGCACCTGTATCTAGGTCGCGAGATTGTGGAAACAACCGTGCATCACTCAAAAAATCTCTGGTCTTTGGGAAAATTATTGGAAAAATTGAGAAGTGGGTGTGGGCTAGCATGAATTTTATCCCCAGCTGACCCCAACCTGCAGGATTGACTGGCTTCTTGCAGACATTACTCACTGATGAAAATTATTGGCTTTATCATTTTGCTTTGAAGCCCTTCCTATTATTTTAGGCTTAGTGTACAAGGCTAGGTTAACCATGTTTTTCCACAGTAGTGTTATAGTTTCTAAATGCAGCATAGTGCTTTCAGGTGTGTTCAAAAATGCAAATGAATAAAACTTTATGGCCAAACTGCAGCACATTCACATAAATGCACAGATGTATAATGGTTTATTTCTGTGTTGCATTTATGTTTCTTTCTATACTAGCCCTTAAAGAGAATCTGTACTGTAAAATTCTTACAATAAAAAGCATACCATTCTATTCATTATGTTCTCCTGGGCCCCTCTGTGCTATTTCTGCCTCTCCCTGCTGCAATCCTGGCTTGTAATTGCCATTTTTATGCAGTGTTTACAAACAAAAGGAATAGCAATTTGATACGCTGAGAGTAGCTTATTATGTGAGTCATACAGAGTGTGCAGGGGGCTTGGAGAGCGTGTGTATAGCTTCTGCCAATGACAAGCAGTGCAGCACATTCCACACATTCCAGCCTCAGCCGACAGAGCCGACAGAAGAGAGAAGATTAGATCATATAACAGAGATAACACAGCCACTGTTCAAATAGGAAAGGCTGCAGTAAGACAGAGCACATCAGAACAGCTATAGGAACATATAGGATAGAAGAAATAAGGCTTAAAATTGTGTTACAGAGTCTCTTTAAAGGAGACCTGACCCTAAGTAAAGCAACCTAAGGTAAGCACAGAGGTATGTTCATGCTGGATCCACATTACTCTGTGTCCTGATTGACCACAATCTTTGTAATCACTGAATGACTACTCACTAAAATTACATTTTCAGACAGGAAGAGACAGGCTTGTGGTGAAGTTCCCTCCTATCACCCTCCCATTTCCTCATCTTCCCTGCCCCTTAAGAACAGCGAATGGGGCAGGAAAGAGGAGGGTGATAGGAGAGAACATCACGGCAAACCTGTTTCTTCTTGTCTAAAAATTTTACTTTAGCCGTAAGATTTTTTTTCAAGGAGTGATTACAGGGACTGAGGGGAACAATGAGAGGAATGGAAAATGCACAAAGGTATGTGGATCCAACATGAATATATCTCTGTGCTTCCATTAGGAAGCTTTGCCTTGGGTCAGGTTTTCTTGCATTATGCTTGGGTGTAACAGAACTCATGAGGAAGCATGTAATCATTTTGATCAGGTGATTTTATAAGTTCCTGATTTGCTGAGCTAATCAGAGCCCTATAAAATCGTCTGATCAAACTGATCACATGCTTCTCCCTGAGCACTTGTACAGAGGAGCAAGGCCTTACAACAACTTGAACCTTTGATAATGAATTATCTTGACACAGAAAGCCTCCTACATGTTTAAGTGTAATTTAGATTTCAAAATAGTAAAATCTTTATTTGTACATTTCATCTTTTAAACATTCCATAATAAATGAAAGCTGAACGCTTATGGCTGCTAAATAAATCATCTCTTGAAATATGGACAGTTAAGATAACAAATGCATTAATTGCATCAGAGATATCGTTAACACCATGTTAGTAAAAAAACACATATTGTTACAGGTGAGAGATGAAATGCATCACACTCAGTTGTAGATATTGAATTGTAGTGGAGAGAAAAAGCATTCTGAAGAGTGTTAATGAAGTGTGTAGCTTTTTATTAAGATCACTGTTGACCGATGAAGCATCTATACAGTGACAAAGCTTACACTTGCGCATCGCATGAGATTTGACATTAGTGACGGGGGAGCTTAAGCTACTTCTGCATAATTCGTATGCCTTTGAATTAGTGGGCGTAAACCTCTACATTATGTAGGGTGTTTTTATTCTTTGTTTAACCATTTTCTCTCTTCATACTTTTTTTTTTAAAGAATATATTTTAATTGAAAATGTGACACAAATTATTTGGAAAAGACTGATTTTAACCACTTGAGGACCGCAGTGTTAAACCCCCCTAAAGACCAGGCCATTTCTCACTAAATTGGCCACTGCAGCTTAAAGGCCTCGCTGCAGGGCCGTCCAACTCGGCACACAAGTGATCCCCCCCCCTTTTTTCCCCACCAACAGAGCTTTCTGTTGGTGGTGTCTAATTGCCCCCCGGATGTTTATTTATTTTTTTATCAAAACATTTTTTATTTCTTATTAAATTTATGTATTTTTTTTTCCATACTCCCCATTCCCTTCCTCCCCCCACCAGCCAATAAGCGTGATCAGCTGTCATAGGCTTCATCCTATGACAGCTGATCACCTCCGAGCCCACAGAGGGGACAGCCGTGTAACACGGCTGTCCCCAGTACAGCGCTGCCTTACATTGCAGCGCTGTACAGCAATAAAAGATGGCGTTTTCGGCATCTAAAAGTCTCCAAGCAGCAATTGCCGCTGGGAGACTGAAGCGGGGATGTGCGCACATCGATGCGCGTGATCGCCCGCAAACCATGTCCCCAAGGACCTTACGCCGATCGGCGTTAGGCGGTCCTGGGGCTGCCGCCATGTCCGCCATCCGCATGATGCGGTTAGCAAAAGTTTAAAGTCTATAAAAACAAATATAACTGTGAACCTCCTCGATCACACTTCCATGGCCGCAAGTGTTCTGTGCAAGTGCAGTTAGTAATCAATTGTAATCAGACATGCGCAGAATGTCTCAGACATGGGAGTGCGATCGAGGAGACAGCACATGAGCCTTAGCTGCTACCCCACCGAGTCACAGCGAAGACTATGGGGGCTAGAAAAAGCCCTAGGTAAGTAAAAAATCAATGTTTTTAAATCCCAGTTCAGGTATGCTTTAATACCAAAAGCCATGCAGGTTAGTATTGGCCAAGGGGAACAGCCCCACACGTACTGGCTCTCCTGATCATTGAACCTGCATGGTGCAGTAAAAAATTAATAAGGCTTGGAAGGAGGAGTTACAATGTGTTGTAATTTTTTGAAAAAAAAATAGTAATATGGATATGGAGAAAAAATGTTCACTTTGTGGCTGCCCTTTGTAATAAATAACACAAACCCCTGAGGCAAGGCAATGGCTGCTGAGGAATAGGGAGACTGCTATTGCTAGTTCTCCATACATTTTCTAGTATTTATAATTACTGGTTTACTTTATGAGGATTCGTATGTCATATGCACAACAGTAATAATTACAGTGCAAAAAAGAATGGTCACAATATAGAATACAAATTCAAATTATTCATTACAATTCAAATCTCCACTATTAATTGTTAATGTTAACTGAGACAGTAGAAACAAAATGTTAGTCCATTTACAATGAATGTTACCTAGGCTATAACGATTGGCAGAAACAGGCAGAAAAAAAAGAAATCTTCTAGTCTTGTAATGGTTAATATTCTTCTCCTGTTCCCATGTGGCATCAGGAATACCTTAGAAAAGCTATTATTTAACATCAAGTGAAACCATAAACCGGATATAAATACTGGACGTAACACATAAAAGAAAACCAAACTGGTAATGGTTCTTTAATCAGATGATTAGGTAAACACATGAGTCCTAGATTTATTTTTAAACATTTTTAGAGAGGACCAGATGAGACAGAGACTTTTAAAAGAGCAATATTATTTCAAAAACGTTGTAGGAAGTGCCAGCCTCATTGAAATGAATGAGTGGGAGTAGAGGGATGCTGGAATGCTTTCAAACAGCTAGGACCTTGATCAAGTAGGGCTCTAAATGTGAACAGCCGGTCCTCTGAGAAATATGCCATTTTACATAGAGCCAGTGCAGAGAATGGAAAACAGGTGTCTAGTGGCAAGACCAGCTAGGCTTAGTTAACAGCCTGAAAGCAGATTTCATATGTGACTGCCAGTGCAGCTATGTTCCCAGATGCAACAGGAAAAGTGCAACTATAGGACCCAGGTGTCAGGGCACAGGACTAGAATGGGAATATGTTCTGGAGCAGTGAATGGCTACAAAACCATACACACATGTAGTGTTTTCATTTGTATTTTGAACTTTTTACCCATTGAGATCTGTTGAATGTTGGATGATTCCTCTGTGACAGATGTTTCATGGAGTGTCAGAAAAGATGATTGCAGATCATACATCACACAATTTTAGACACAAATAGAATGATATCAATAAACTTATTTTAGCAAGTTTAAATTAATGGCTGTTAAGCCATATTCAGCATATTTAGATAGTATGCCTAAGTCTAAAAGCGGTACAGCAGTGTTTCTCAATATTATCATAGCATGTAACCCTTTATGCAAGATGATATTTAAAAAGTATCTGCTATTGTGGGCAACATCTTATTATGTGCCCTTTAATACATATACATTTGTCATGGGTACTCCAAAATGGTGTACACATGTCTTTAAAATAGTTCTCTATTCTTTTTATTATCTTGTAATACTTATTCAATATTCATTATGATTTATAGTTTTAGGCACTTACTCCAGTTAACTGATTTTGATAAGTTCAAGTACCCTGTTAGCCCAAATCATTTAACCCGGGGTACATACAGGGTTTGTTGAGTACGTAGAAAGGCAGCATACAGCAATTCCTGGCTACATTTTAGCAGGCTATAAGTAGTTATCTTCAAAAAAAAAAAGAGCCTTATGAGAATGGTGATCCACTTTAAGACCCCTGTACAAGTTCATAGCACTGGCAGTAAAAGTGGTTGAAAGATAATACTCTCTTTCTTGTTTTAGAACTCCACTGTGAAAAAAACTGCTGCTATTTGTAGAATCAATACCAATTATCTATTGGTCAGTCTTTGTTGTGGGTTTTTGTTCTACATATCCAACCATAGGGATGCTGCCTTTGTATTCAGGGAAGTGTGAGTAACGTTGTGCAACTACTGTATATACCCGCATATAAGCCGACCCACGTATAAGCCAAGGTACCCACTTTTCCCTCAGAAACCAGGAAAAGGTGATTGATTCATGTATAAGATCCTTCTCCAGTATATCCCCCTCCACAATAGCCAGATGTGCCCCCAGTACAAGTCAGCCCCCCTCCTCATAGCCAGATGGGCCCCAAGGATGAGAGAGCTCCGCTCCACAAGCCAGGAGACACAGGTAGTATTGAGCAGCACACTCTGCAAAACATGTTGCAGGGGATGGGGGGCACGGTCACAGCACAGAGCTAGCTGGCAAGAGCAGGATCACTAGTGCACAATCCTTACACGCCTCTGCCAATAACAAAACCCACTCCACCATCTGTTCTGCTCCACTGACTCCCATATAAGCAGAGGGGGTAACTTTTCAGCAATTTTTTTGTGCTTAAAAATTAGGCTTATATGCGAGTATATAAGGTATGTATTATCAAGTTGCGTAATACAACTTGATACATGCATAGTAATTTGGGTTGGAAAAAAGTCAATATGTCCTTCGAGTTCAGCCATAAAATATGGTACAACACTAGCCTGCACCTTTACACATCTCTGTTGATCCAGAGAAAGGTGAAAAACTCTTGCAAGGATTAGACCAATTAGCTCTAAGAGGGAAAACATTCCTTCTCTGGCACAGACTGCACAGAGTACCATTTAGGTATGGATGAATAACACATACATAGTACATGCATAACACAAACAAGCACACACAAAACTTATAAATATATATCCTGATTGCACAGTGTGTTGAGTTACCCATGTATCTATGCTCCCTGCTATTGTTTGTTTTGTACGATGTACAGTGCTAAGATGTTGGCACTATATAAATACAAAATACTGTATTAATAATACTTCTGTGGTAGAACGTACAGCATACACAAGAGACGATTGCAGTAGATCCCTGCCCATTCTAGCATTATGTTAAAATGTAAAGAAAAAACACACAACAAGAGTACATTCATCAAAGTCTTACCTTTCAGCAGCTAAAATAAAGTCTAAAGACCCCAATCAATGGTACAATCCTGCAACCAGCTGTTTGTTTCCATAAACAGATTTATTCCATTAATCTAGCATGAAATCAGTCAATAATGGGCACGACCGATCATTCCCAATATTGCCATTCCAAGATTACCATGGTGATTGGAAGTGATCAATTGTCACGGAATTGTACTGTTAATGGACACTTTAACCTAACTGCCGTTATTTCCAGATTTTAGGACCTGAAAGCAGTGCAACTTTTCTCACGCTTTTAGACCCTAAATATCATACTGCTAGATAGATCTGCGTCAGCCCTGCACATTACTCAATTCCCATGGATCCAGCTCGGGGTTACGACTCTGAGCTGTGGATTTCCAGTCTGAGCCTGACTCTGGGTTATTGCTAAGGAGGTTAAATGAACCATAGTGGATCTTTATTATTGACCAAGCTTCTAGCTAGTGGATGCACTCCACCCCACCCTTCCAATGCCTAAGATCACCCTTCAGGGTCCATGCCAAGTGAAGGAAAAGTAATAAATAAATGACTTTCAGTGGAACGGGGGATATGCCAGATGACTTTGGGGACCAGCCAAGACTCAAAAAACCCTGTCTGGTGGAACATGATACTGCAGGATTTTTGTACATGTTCCACAGACAAACCAGTAATCATAAGCATATTAATACACTATGCCAATTATAATATTAAAATGTAGATGATTTCGTTTCTGTATAAGAAAGGTTTCAATGTGCCTGAATAGGACAATAATGTCTGATAAATAAAATGTTCTGATGCATGGAACATAAATATGAGAAAAATTGAAAAATAAAATTGTTGTTATTGCATTTTACCCACAGCTTAGTACTGATCTTTCACTGAGTATCATGGAATAGAAATCTTTCAGATGCTGGATTAGGAAAAAAGACACAAGGAATTTTGAGTTGAATGCAATGAGCTGCGTTAAGTAGAATTACGTGCATAAAGTCTTATCGTAGGATAAGTAAATCAGAGGGCATTGAATGTAATATATTCCACCCTGCACTACTCTTTGTGCAGTTACACTTTACATCATAATTATGCTTAAAGGGGAACTTCAGCCTAAACAAACATACTGTCATTAAGTTACATTAGTTATGTTAATTAAAATAGATAGGTAATATAATCTCTTACCCACCCTGTTTTAAAAGAACAGGCAAATGTTTGTGATTTCATCAGACAGACATCTTTTTCATGGGGGCAGCCATCTTTTTGGTTGAAAGGAGGTGACAGGCAGTATTAGACACAGTTCCACCTGTCTCCTGATCACCACTTCCAGCTGTGTGAGCTAGGCTTCAAATCTCAAAAAAAAAAAATGCGCCAAAACAGCAGAATGAGAACAACAACATCAGAAATCCCATCGTGCTTTGCACAGCATCAGGGGAAAAATGCCCGGGCAGTTTTCTTCTGTGCAGCTAAAAATGAGGCTTGGGTAAGAAAAACAAAGTTCTGATGCTGTGAAACGGTTAAAGAAACACCAGGCCTTTTCAGTGCTGCTGAGTAGATATTTTAGTCTACATGTTTACTTTACTCAGTTTTTATTGCATACACCTTTTTGTATCAGAGCACATTATGGCTCTCAAAGAAAAAGTTCATAGAGCATTAGTGACAGAGACTGTTCTAATGAGCGACTTCTTGAAAACAACAACAAAAAAAACACAACACCAGAACAGTGTTATTTACTTCTTACCTTGCTGCAAGAAACTTTCATTTTATTTGGCCTTCTCATTATCATGTTGCCTAACTGGCAGCTAAATGAATAAAGACTAGTTATTTTAGCTGTAGTCTGCTTAAATGTGGCTGAGATGTGCAACAGGAAATGCGCTGTCTAGTTTACACATGAAAGTGGAAGCTGTTGCTGGAAATTGTGAAACCTTATGATTTAAAGCAGAATTATAACGTGGCATAGCATATAATAAAAATTAGTTTTCCTCCTCTTGATTGCCCATACAGTTCTCCTATTTGTTATTGTCCAGGAGTAATGTCATCTGTGTTAAAATCACAAATCCCTCCAGCACTAAGAACAGCATTATAATCAAATGCCATTGTATGTATATTGTATCATCAAATTAACTATGAAATCTATGTGACCACCTCCATATATGAACTGGACACAGAGTTCTCTTCACCAACTCATAATGAATAAAAATCTGGTTTGTGGATTTGTTCAACTTTATTAACTACAATTAGTGTTTAGAGCGCAACTTATACAACTGATAAGCTTTACAATACAGTGTAACTTAGGTAATGCAGGTTGTGCTAATCGTGCAGTACACACTGTACTCAGCATAAGCAACACTTTAGAACAGAGGAGATATTTTGGTGATGGTTTCACTATGAGCACACAATTTAAATCCCATTTATTGAACCATACCTACCTCTCACCAAAGGTTGCATAGTGAGGATGAACTTTCTTGAGGTCTTGGCTTCACCTGTGAATGATAGTCTCACTATTTTTTCAGGATTAGTTTCTGAATTATAACTACAGAAATTGCAAAATAAGAAATTATTATATTTAGAGTATACCATGTAGTTTTCCAATGCAATTAAAGAGTTGCCAGTATTCTAGTAAAACAAAGTCTAAAATATAACATAGGAGGAAAAAAAAGGCTAAAAATTATTTTCATATTTAAATAAAAGTAAAACTGTGATGATAATGGCTGCAGAAGACAGTGGCAATTCAATCTGAGACTGATGTTTGTCTGCAAAGAATAAAAAAACATACAAACAAATAAATACCGTACTTGCCTTGTATCAGACTTTTATGAACTTCACATGTGTGTACAATCCCAAGTGTGTAGCTTTATACGTATACCGTATGTGTTGAAAATGTGGTAACTTTACGTTAACGTGGAGAAAGATGTATTTACATAATCAATTTAAGAGCCTATCAACAGGACCTTAGACTTTTTTGTATTGTTGTTGTTATTTTGTTGAGTGGGGTTTGTATATGGGGTGGATTATAGGAATAAGGTGGGGAAAAGAATGTTTTTTTCCTGTATATCTTTCAATACCTAGCACTCTCAAGTACCTATATTTTTTCTTAATAGAAAAGGTTTAGATAATATAAAAGGACACAATTTATTGTCCTAATAGAATATTTTGTTTCCACATTTTAAACAATCAATCAGATAGTGTTAATGAGGAGTTTGATTCCTATATTTTTATCTAAAAGTGTAGAACAAAGCATGTGCTATACATTTGTTTAAATGTATAGCACAGACTGCAACGTGAAAATCAGCAGTGTGTTTACAGATGGTAAGATGGAAAATGTTATAAATTGTTCAAATCCAGACTGGGTCTGATTTAGTAAAATATCTTCAAGTATTCCAAATGCATTCCTGTTGTGTTTATGTTGAAGGGTGTGAGGTATGGCAAAGCACTCTATAGCTACTCAGTAACAACTTGACATACGTATTGTTTTTTGATTATAGTGTTTTGCTATGTTCATGTACAAGCAGCTATCAAAATATGGCTACTTTATAATACTGTACTATATTCAAATTAATGTAGCCCAGGAAGTGCATAATCCATACTTACATGTTTAACCTTATTGGTGTTGCAACTTTTTTTTAAACAATTATAGGTCTGGAAACAAGTATATGGGTGTTGCCTGTCATGTATTTATGGTTCTTGAACAGGACATGAAAGTTATGTTATGACAGGGATAGTATGAAAACAAGGTTGAAAGTTCCTATAAAGAAAAAACAACACACATGTGGACATAAAACAACATGCATCATTTGAATTCTTCAGTGTGAACTGCCAAAAATATTCAAATGATCAACAGGTACACTGCAGAGGAGGCATCCATCCTTCCCCTAGTTTATCAAAGGCCTGTAATGAATGCAATAAATGCCGAGGCAGGGTTCACGATTATTAAAATTTGAGTGCAAATATGCAAAAACATATCTGCCACAGATAGAACGTATTTCAATGCATTGCATTGTATTTCTGATAACGCACAAATTGGTCTTTTTTTTCTTGAGTTTTAAATTCAGATGAAAGATCTGTTTGCTTTTGTGTACAATGTGCAATATGTGTTTCAAGGCAAGTCAATGTGTTCAACGAAAAATTGCATGTGATTTGGAAATGAATTACATGTATTCTTCATATAAATTAACTGCATTGGTATTCATGCCGAATTCGTATTAAAATGAGCAAATATGCAAAAGAAAGATCACACAGAGTAGAAAAATTGTGAAAAAGCACATGCTTTGTCTGCAATGATAAGTATACCATCCCTTACTCATTTGATTATTTATGAAATTGGAGATCCTTTCTTACAAAGTCACTAAGGTATATTTTCTTTAATATTAGTTTTGCAGTATGAAATATATCTCTCCCTATTTTAACCCATTAGCAGTTTTAAACAAAATTTTTCATTTGAAGACTGCTGTGCAATGTAAAGCCAGGAAATCTAAATGCACTAGACATCCAAACTAGCGGGCGGCAGGGAGCAGCTATAGTTATCTTTTTCGGATGGCTTCTCCTCTTCCTCCACCCACGACTCTGAATTTCTGGCAGGTCTTCTGGGTCCCGAACACATCTGATCGCATAACATGACATGTGGGATCCAGGAGAGATGCAGGTTCCATGACATTGGGATCCAAGAGACTGTGTCAGCATTAAAGCACCAACCGGTGGTGGAAGAGGGGTGATGGAAGAGATGGAAAAGACTCTTCCATCAACCCTCTTCCACCACTGGGTGGCACTGTAACACTGACATGGTCTAATGGATCCCGATCAAATGTCATATCATGTGATCGGAACCCGAGAAAACATGTTGGGGTTACATCTCTTCCACAGTGGAGGAGAGAATAATCTGATCCGGCAGTCCAGACAGGTAACTACAAAAACTCCCTACTTCCCACTCTGCATAGCCTGCTAGCCTGCCAGGCTGGGGAAGGGGGGGGGGGGAGGGGAGGGCGCACACTTCCCCAGTGGCAGGAAAACTTCCGCCCTGAATAAAGTTTTACTTTATTTGTCTGATAATTGGTTAAGTGTTTGCAGAATTTTACAACACCTTTTCTAGCACAATAAAGAAGAAGCTCACCCGATTCCAACCTAGAAATGAATGCATTTCCACTGCCAGCATTTTGCGGTAACTAATTTTCCTTCCTTCTTATGATTTAGCTACCTATTCACTCTATATCCAAATCACGGTATGCAGAGTTGCTCTTTAAGCTGTGCGTTATGCCATTACTTCCTGCCTGCAAAAGCGATTGCTAATCACAAAATAAAAGAAACATTGATTTCGTGTCATTTTACAAATGAAATAACACAAAGGAAATGTTTGCCTTAGTAATGAAGAAAACATAAGGCTAGAAAGCTTAGCTGAATGGGATAGCAGTGCAAACATTTTACTATAAAGCAGAAATCCTTTATATTTCCAGCTCATGTTTAGTTTCTGTTAACATCTGTGTAATCGTATTTTCCTTGCAACTTCTAAATGAATAACTCAGCACAAATGATTATTATGGATCATTTAAATGACACTCATTTATTTTACTCTCTGCATATTTGATTTTTTTCCCCTTCTCTCTGTGTGCTTTATGCTTTTTTTCCGTTTGCCTTTAGAATGTGAAGTCCTTACTAAGTACAAAAAATGAGAATACTGTCTCTTTATGAATATTAATAAGGGAATCAAGGGGGACAATGGCACTTCAAGTTTCATCTCTCTATCTCCTAGAGGCTCGGGCTCTGCGAGTTGTCACCTTGGTGTATTCAGTGTCTCTTGAAGCACTAGACTCCTCCAGAGAGAATGTCAGCCCCAGCCCTGGGCAGTTTTGACAAACAGAGTATATATTGATACATGATAAAGTATGCTAGAAATCACCCCAGCGCTAAAGGCTACTATAGTTTTAATATCATCATTTGAATTAACAAGCATTCTGTGGAGAAATAATGAGCTTTCATTATTCAGCACATCATCCTTACCCAGGGAACTCAGAAACCATTAGCTCTTGAGAGCTTAATGAAAAGATGGTAAAGAATATTTTAGATAAAAGTTTGAACAGGAACACTTGGTGTCGGAGGTAAAAATTTAATGGGGCTGGTGAGTGATGATCCGATGACTCTCATCTAAGATAGCCAAGAGTTAAGAAGATGCATGCCGTTTTTATGACCTAAGCTCAGATACCTACAAAATAGATGATGTGAACATGAACATTGGTGAAAACAAACACATCAACCACTGCTTTGGACTTCCTACTGCTCTCAACATATTGTGCTTTTTCCCAAGCAGAGTCCATTCTCTGCTGTAGCAGCTTGCCATTTCTAAATGTTACCTGCAGAAAATTCATCTGAACAAGTTAGACCTAGGTGCACGAAATGCCACTCAGGAGTAGGGATGGTCGCATTTGCCATAATTCGAGTTCAATCAAATTTATTCAATTAAGTGAACAAAAGGATTTATGGAAGTATACAGCAAAGGACATCCAATAAAGAGTATAAAAAACATAACTCCATACAAACAGCTTGTAGAATACAGTTGGACATGAGAGGTTACAACTCAGCCAAGGGACAACTTCTCCAATTTTTTTTTACCAAACAGCATCTGTAGATAAGACCACATAAAACCCAGGCACAGTGACAGTACATTTTTTTTAATTACTTGCCAATTTTGAACACCTTGTCCCCCATGAGCTATAACAGCCTGCGTGGTCTATGGTATGGGGGGGGGGGGGGGGCACTGGAGGAGAGGGGCGGCCAAGCCACCCCCTCTCCCCCAGAGCACATGTCCAATCCATTGACAAGGGGCTCTTCCCCACCTCTGGTGCCCAGTAGAAATGTTGCAAACATAGAATTTTCGATTCACAAAGTTTTGGGAAAAAATTGTGAACCGGCTGTTCACGGAGAGCCCCATAAACTTGTATGGCAGGCGAACGGCCGCTGACTTTAACAGTTAATAGCAAAGCCACCTTACATGGTAGAAACACCAAATTTGGAAGGGATGTGGATAGAGACAGTGGGTACAAGAGAAAAATTTTTTTTTCAAAAAGAAAAGTTTTTGAGAAAATCGATTTTAAAATTTAAAAGGAAAAAAGTATACATTTAAATGCGGTAAATAACAGATAATGTAGCAAAACCTAACGATAGCGTAAATTTACATGTATCAAAAGAGAGAGCAATGAATTCCTTGACGGGGTTTCCAGGGGGTCCAAAAGTAGTGCATACGGCCCCCCTGGAAAGCCCTCCGGAGCCGCAAAGCTTTTGCCAGGGATCGCTATACAGCTGCAATATGGCTTTTTTATGTTCAGAGGGACGGAAATTTTTCAAAAAACGACGTGGGGTCCCCCCTCCCAAGCATCTTTAACCCCTTGTCTCCCATGCTGGCTGGGATAGCCAGAATGCGGAGCCCCGACCGATTGGGGCTTCGCACCTTGAGCTATACCAGCCCACATGGTCCATGGTATGGGTGGCTCTAGGGGAGAGGGGTGCCCAAGCCTTCCCCTTCCCCCAGAGCCCTTGTCCAATCCATGGAAAAGGGACCCTTCCACCCCTCCAGTGACCCAGGAGGAGGACGATGACTCCAGGGGGGGATTCATGGTGGCATCTGGGAGTCCCCTTTAACCACTTGCCGACCGCGCACTCATACCGCGCGTCGGCAAAGTGGCAGCTGCAGGACCAGCGACGCAGTATTGCGTCGCCAGCTGCAGGCTGATTAATCAGGAAGCAGCCGCTCGCGCGAGCGGCTGCTTCCTGTCAATTCACGGCGGGGGGCTCCGTGAATAGCCTGCGGGCCGCCGATGGCGGCTCGCAGGCTAAATGTAAACACAAGCGGAAATAATCCGCTTTGTTTACATTGTACGGCGCTGCTGCGCAGAAGCGCCGTAAGGCAGATCGGCGATCCCCGGCCAATCAGCGGCCGGGGATCGCCGCCATGTGACAGGGGACGTCCTGTCACTGGCTGCACAGGACGGATAGTGTCCTGTGCAGCCCTGATCTCCGGGGGGGAGCAGGTAGGAGAGGGAGGGGGGAATTTCGCCGCGGAGGGGGGCTTTGAGGTGCCCCCCCCCGCCAGCCACATGCAGGCAGGAGAGATCGGACCCCCCCAGCACATCATCCCCCTAGTGGGGAAAAAAGGGGGGTGATCTGATCTCTCTGCCTGCTACATGATCTGTGCTGGGGGCTGCAGAGCCCACCCAGCACAGATCACTCAACACAGCGCTGGTCCTTAAGGGGGGGTAAAGGGTGGGTCCTCAAGTGGTTAAGAAGCAGACCCCTGATGTCTGCCTCCCTCCCAGTAGAAATGAGTATAAGTACCCCTTAACCATTTCCACAAAGGGTTAAATGAAATAAAAAAGAAATACTTACCTGTACCTTTAAAAAATGTTCCCACACCAGTATCCTGCGTACGGACCCCCTGGAAACCCCGTCAGGAAATTCATTGCTCTTTCTTTTGATATATGTAAATTTACACTGCCGAGTGGTTTGCTACATTATCATGTCATTTACCACATTTAAATGTATACTTTTTTTCCTATGAAACTATACATTTTCTCAAAAACTATAACTATATCTTTTTTCCCTCTTGTACCCACTGTCCCTATCCACATCCCCATCAAATTTGGTGTTTCTAACATGTAAGGGGGTTTTGCTATTAATTGTTAAAGTCGGCAGTCGTTCGCCTTCCATTAAAGTCTATGGGAAAAATGCGAACGTAATTTAAAAAAAATAAAATAAATTTGCATTCTACGTGAACGGCGAACAGGCCTTTGTTCACAGAATACTGCTCACCAGCGAACTGTTCGGCCATCTCTAGTGCCCAGGAGGATGTGGGGGCCGACAATGTCTTGGGGGTGCTCATGGTGGCATGTGGAATTCCCCTATAAGAAGGGGACCCCAAGATGCCAACCACCTCCTATGGATAAAGTCGTTTAATGTTCTTATTTAACAATGAATGCTTACCTTTAATCAATATTCCCACGCCAATATCCTCAGAAATCTCTCATGCGAATATCCCAGTGTAACCCTGAGTGAATATCTCGGTCGGTGCCACCACACACGACACTACCCTGGGCAGCTCTCAGCCCTACTTAGCATCCTGTCTGCCTGTCCATGGTGCTGCTGCTGCCGATTCCCACAGTCCTTCCCGATTCCCACACTTATCGCACCCACCCTTGCTGGCACTTACAGCACCCACTCCTGTAGGTGCACTTGGTGCCAGCATGGGTGGGCGCGATAGATATTGGCAGGAGGGAAGGACAGTGGGAGCCGAAGGACAACGGGACAGAGCTCTCAGCTATACTAATTATAGCTGAGAGCTAAACATTTTTAAATATCCTTTCAGGGCTTCATTTGTGTATCAACAGACCAATGGGAATCCTCCTGATTCTCATCTCCCAGATGCCTCCATGAACCCCCCCAGGGGTCGTTGCCCCCACCTCCTCCTGAGTACCGGATGTGGGGAAGAGTCCATGGATTGGACAAGATTGCCCCCCACATACCATGGACCATGATGCTGACTGGTATAGGGCTCTGCATTCTGGCTATCCCAGCCTGCATGGGGGACAAGGGATTAAAGAAGCTATTTTTTATTGGTCCAAAAAATAGGTAAAGGGGTCAGGGATCATTATACAGCCATATTGTTTTGTTTGGGGGTAACGCTGGACTCTGAGCTCTCCTTTATACCACATATCAACGCATTAACTACCTCCTGCTACTTCCATCTCAAATTTTTTTCCAGAATCCATCCCTTCCTCTCCCAAGAAGCAACTAAAATACTTGTGCATGCCCTAATCATCCCCCGTCTTGACTACTGTACGACCCTCCTCTGTGGTTTACCATAAAGCAGACTGGCATCTCTTCAATCCCTACTAAACTCTGCTGCCCGTCTCATCCACCTCTCTTCTAGATCCTCTGAGGCAGCCCCTCTCTGCCAATCCCTCCATTGGTTACCAGTTGCCCAAAGGATCCAGTTTAAACTTCTCACGCTTGCATACAAAGCTCAACACAAGCTATCACCTCCATACATTTCCTCTTTAATCTCCAGATTCCTCCCCGCCCGGACCCTCCGTTCCTCAGGAGACCATTTTGTCCTTTAGCCTAGTCACCTCCTCTCACTCTCGCATCCAAGACTTCTCATGGGCTGTACCTTTCCTTTGGAACTCTCTCCCTCAGCCGGTTTGTCATGCCCCGAGTCTGGAAACCTTCAAACGCACTCTGAAAACACACCTGTTCAGACAAGCCTATAATTTTCTATAAGCAGCACTGAAGGCACACTGCCTCACCCACTAACCCCTGTGTTACCTCCCCACTACCCTCTAGATTGTAAGCTCGCAAGGGCAGAGACCTCCTCTTAGTGTTTCTCATACTGCTGTAATTTTAACATATGCACATGTACCAACTACACATCAACTATGTATGTATTTGTATTTCTACTATTCAATGTCATGACTGTACAGTGTCTTTTAGCTCTTATGTATATTTGTTCCCCATTATTTGTTTGTGCTATGTACAGCACTACGGAAGATGTTGGCGCTATATAAATAAAAATAAAAATAATAATAATAATAATAATAATTTCATCCAATTATGAACATCTGATTATGAATTCGTAACTGCCAATTACAAAATTGGTAATTACGGACCCGAGTCCTTACGAGCACCCCCACCCTGGACACATTGTGGCATAGAACACTGATTTTTTATATCAAAATGTCCACTTTTTTATTTGTTATAACAATGTTCCCTACGA
This sequence comes from Hyperolius riggenbachi, assembly GCF_040937935.1. NCBI lineage: Eukaryota > Metazoa > Chordata > Amphibia > Anura > Hyperoliidae > Hyperolius > Hyperolius riggenbachi. The sequence continues at coordinate 264,394,323 of NC_090650.1, read as the reverse complement.
TTGGGAACACAGATGGTGCCAGCACAGGGACATCATTAGCTCTGTTCAGTGGGATTGAGTGATGGTGAAGATGGCATGGGAATTTTTCCTTGTAGGACTGCAAAGAGATTCTTATAAATTACACTGAGGAAGAAATTGTTGATTATTGTTTTTTCTGCTTTGGGATTTTTATTCTAAGAATATATTCTCCCACAGAAGATTAACCCGCTTGGCATTATGATTCTTTCCCGATTTTAGGGTCTAAAAGAGGTGCAATTTTTTGCACCCTTTCAGACCCTAAAACCTGGAAAAAATCCTGCTGCCTTGGAGATCTGCAGCAGTTCCACAATCACTCACCTCCCTGGCTCCAGCGCTGCAGTTTTCCCTCCATTCTCCGGGTGGCGCTGCAACTCTAAAGTGAGATTGCCAGCTGTCGTCATGACGACAGCTGGCGATCTCACCTAGAGGAAGCAGAGCCTCGGAGGAGCGGAAGAAGAATGGCAGCTGACGTAGGGATCCCCCGGGAGGAATGTAGAAACAACTGCTGCACGCATTGCTCTGCACACAGCCTCCGGGAACTACCACGAGCACAGGTCGGGATTACCGCTCTGAGCTGCACTTTTCTGCCCCGACCTTAGCTCAGGATTACTGCCAAGGAGGTTAATTTTAAGAATATTGGAGTCAACTTTTACTCTACCATAGAATATTTACTCTATGGAGTCACATTCAAGCATTTTACACCATGGTACATTCCTTGTGAGGACTGTATGCAACTGGTTTTCCACTATGGGTGCAGATTTCTGTGCATACTTCGACAAAAAATTTGGAACACCAACAAAACACCAACATCTTGAAAAATATGAGACGCCATTCAGTGGCTTCATCAGCAATCTTGTACTGCGTATAACCAAAACAAATGCCACTGGCCTAGGCAATAACATATTGAGGTCTAATAAATAAGTTTTAGATGATCAAATAGGGTTCAAGGGAGCTAGCACTAGAAAGGTGGACTGCAGGCGGAACCGTGAAGCCTCTGGACTGTCCAGAGGCTTCTTATTAAGGTAAGTATCTAACCTTGTTTTTTACAGAAATTCTTTAAACCCATAATAAACCAGAGGATCGTGGGCACAGGGCTGCTGCAGGGGGCTGGCAGAGACCCCAGGTAAGTGAAACTTTTTTTAACTATCTTCATGTTCCCTTTAAGAATGAAAATGAGCTGCAGTGCCGTATTCTGCAGGTCTCTAATTTCCATTTCAAGAATGTTATTAACTAATTTGTCAAATTCACTGAGAAGTTCACTAAGAAATGTATGAAAAAATGCAAATCTATCCAGCTTCACTTTATTTTGCCATTGCAAACCATCACAAGAATGTTGGCTTTGTACCTTACAGGAGTTCAGAGTTCAGATAAAAGCCATGATGGATTATTTTCACCTACAACCAATACTAAATTGAAAATCCAGATAGCAGCTGATGGACCGATAGGTCAAGTTCAGTACCAAGATTACATTGTGACTATTAGTTGCACAAATGAATTTCCTCTCTGCCCAAGAGTGACCTGGATCTTGTTGGATCCTAGACATGGCCCTGGAGGGAACTCAGTATATTTTTTGGATATTTCTGAAAAGGCGACTGCCAGGAAAAACCTTTCAGACTAATTGCAATAACTGGATTCTGGGAACCATCATGCAGGTAAAATGGATTCATCTTTCTGGGCAGTCCAAATGAAAACAATTGGACCATTTTGTATTATGGCTGAAAGCTCAAGAAACAAAAATAAGGGTGCATTAAATGAAGAAAGAAATCTATCAGGATTCAGATTCCCAATGAGTGATGTATGAAAGGTAGATAAGGGAGACAGAGCCGGGTTCACTACTACACAAAATATGGGCGTGGTATCTAGAAGCTTGAATCCACTAACAGATACAATGATATTCAATTATCTAATAAATAAGGAATTATGTGAGTCTGCCAAATTAGGACCCAAAAGACAACCATCTGAGAAGAGGAGCGGAAAGCAGGGATGAAAGAAAATCACAGGGAAAAATTATGAAACCTACTGCAGGATTTCTGCAGATTCATTTAAAAACACATCAGAAACCACATACTGGGTGGGTCCATTGGGTAATTTTACTGTGGATCACATCTGGCTACCTATACTGTGTGTGTGTTTATGAGTGTGTGTGTGGGGGGATTAATGGCTACCTTTGCTAGGGTGCCCCACTGGCTACCTATACTGAGAGGGCTTCTTCTGGCTATCTTTAATGGGGCGTGTAACGTATACTTGGGGCACATCTGGATGCCTATACACTACGGGACTACCTGGGGCCCTTAATACTTGGGGGTACCTCTGGCTACTGATACTGGAGAGCTAAGCAATACTAGGAGGCATCTCTGGCTAGCTAAAACTGGAGTATTTGGGGGAGGGGGCATTACCTTTTTTGGGGGGACCAAAATTTTGCTATGGGTCGCCATGAATTCTAGCTATGCCACATAGATGTATGACACATACGGTAGATACACCGACATCACCTTTATTTGGTAGACTTTGAGGTTAGAGATGATATCCTCTAGAAAAATTAGTGGAGAAGAATTTTATCAATTTGATTAGGTGATTGTCTTGCAAGTCTGTTATTGGCTGATGGTGACAATGTGATTATGTGTACGTTGTCTGCTTCTTTTTTGTAAGCTAAACAGGAATCAGAAGTATAACACGGTCACATTATCTCCATAACCAGCCAAACAGACATTTACAAATGGTTCACCTGAGCAAAATGATTTCTTGCTTCTCGAAAACCTCCCCCTTGAGGCAGAGTTGTGTAGCATATTCTATACTTGTCTAAACGGTAATACATTTGTTATAACTAGTGATGCTCAAATACCCCTTTTTAAAATTCGAGTTTGGTCGAATTCGATTAGTAAATTATTCGAGGTCAGTCGAATATTCGAGTCGAATAATTTTTACTATTCGATTCGACCTCGGACTTCGAGCTCACTATTCGAGTCGGTATTCGAGCTCACTATTCGAGCTGACTATTCGAATTGGCCTTAAATAGCTTCCAACACTTGTTTTGAGGGTGAATGATGCAAGAAACATCTTTTTTTCCAAGTAACAACAGCAAGTGATTATGTGGGGATGTTCCTTTAAAAAAAAATGTGGAAAGAGAAGTTGTGTCCTTAATTTTGTTCAGTAGTGTTACTGTATATACTTGTTCTTCTTCTTCTTTATCTTTCTTCTTCTTCTTCTCGATCTTCTTCTTCTATATCTTCTTCTTCTTCTTCTATATTGTCTTCTTCATCATCTTCTTCTTCTTCTTCTTCATCTTCTTCTTCTTCTTCTTCATCTTCTTCTTCTTCATCTTCATCTTCTTCTTCTTCTTCATCTTCATCTTCTTCATCTTCTTCTTCTTCATCTTCTTCTTCTTCATCTTCATCTTCATCTTCATCTTCTTCTTCTTCTTCTTCTTCTTCTTCTTCTTCTTCATCATCTTCTTCTTCATCTTCTTCATCTTCTTCATCATCTTCTTCATCTTCTTCTTCTTCTTCTTCATCTTCTTCTTCTTCTTCATCTTCTTCTTCTTCATCTTCTTCATCTTCTTCATCTTCTTCTTCTTTTTCATCTTCTTCTTCATCATCTTCTTCATCTTCTTCTTCATCTTCTTCTTCATCTTCATCTTCTCCTTCTCCTTCTTTTTCAATATCGTCTTCTTCTTCTTCACGTATTTCTCTTTTCAATTTTTTTTTAAAGAAATGCAGCTATTTTTGAGCGTAACAAATAGCTGGTGGGCGCACGCATGTTGGAAGCGCCATTGTATGTGCTCCCTGGCAGTGGAAACACAAAGACAGCAGGAGGTAAATTCAGCAGCAGGAGGAGGAGGATGAGTGTGTGGCAGCAGGCAGTCAATGAGGCAGGCAGCTCGCCGTGACATAATAGCCCTGGTACCTAGCGGTGATACCAGGGCTGTAAATAAACACAACAGGAGGTCCCAGACAGCGGTCGTGCAGCCCACATTGTGTCCAATACACAACTGGGACAACACAGTTTTCAACCCGGGCACCTCAGAAAAATTAAACCTTTTTTTTTTTTTTTAATGGTTTGTTTGGTTTTGGTTTTGCAACCAATATAGCTATTGTTTGACGTAATAGCTGGTGGCAGAGTGGCAGCAGAAGGTAATTCTGTGTACCCTGGCAGTGGGAAACACAGACAGACAGCAGCAGCAGGAGGAGGAATGGAGGAGTAGGCGAGCAGCTATTGTTTGACGTAATAGCTGGTGGCAGAGTGGCAGCAGAAGGTAATTCTGTGTACCCTGGCAGTGGGAAACACAGACAGACAGCAGCAGCAGGAGGAGGAATGGAGGAGTAGGCGAGCAGCTATTGTTTGACGTAATAGCTGGTGGCAGAGTGGCAGCAGAAGGTAAATCATCTGTGTACCCTGGCAGTGGGAAACACAGACAGACAGCAGCAGCAGCAGCAGGAGGAGGTATGGAGGAGCAGTGTGAGTGTGGCAGCAGGTAGGCAGCGTGACATAATAGCCCTGGTACCTAGCGGTGATACCAGGGCTGTAAATAAACACAACAGGAGGTCCCAGACAGCGGTCGTGCAGCCCACATTGTGTCCAATACACAACTGGGACAACACAGTTTTCAACCCGGGCACCTCAGAAAAATTAAACTTTTTTTTTTTTAATGGTTTGTTTGGTTTTGGTTTTGCAACCAATATAGCTATTGTTTGACGTAATAGCTGGTGGCAGAGTGGCAGCAGAAGAAGGTAATTCTGTGTACCCTGGCAGTGGGAAACACAGACAGACAGCAGCAGCAGGAGGAGGAATGGAGGAGTAGGCGAGCAGCTATTGTTTGACGTAATAGCTGGTGGCAGAGTGGCAGCAGAAGGTAAATCATCTGTGTACCCTGGCAGTGGGAAACACAGACAGACAGCAGCAGCAGCAGCAGGAGGAGGTATGGAGGAGTAGTGTGAGTGTGGCAGCAGGTAGGCAGCGTGACATAATAGCCCTGGTACCTAGCGGTGATACCAGGGCTGTAAATAAACACAACAGGAGGTCCCAGACAGCGGTCGTGCAGCCCACATTGTGTCCAATACACAACTGGGACAACACAGTTTTCAACCCGGGCACCTCAGAAAAATTAAACCTTTTTTTTTTTTTTTTAATGGTTTGTTTGGTTTTGGTTTTGCAACCAATATAGCTATTGTTTGACGTAATAGCTGGTGGCAGAGTGGCAGCAGAAGAAGGTAATTCTGTGTACCCTGGCAGTGGGAAACACAGACAGACAGCAACAGCAGCAGGAGGAATGGAGGAGTAATGTGAGCAGCTATTGTTTGACGTAATAGCTGGTGGCAGAGTGGCAGCAGAAGGTAAATCATCTGTGTAGTGTACCCTGGCAGTGGGAAACACAGACAGACAGCAGCAGCAGCAGCAGGAGGAGGTATGGAGGAGTAGTGTGAGTGTGGCAGCAGGTAGGCAGCGTGACATAATAGCCCTGGTACCTAGCGGTGATACCAGGGCTGTAAATAAACACAACAGGAGGTCCCAGACAGCGGTCGTGCAGCCCACATTGTGTCCAATACACAACTGGGACAACACAGTTTTCAACCCGGGCACCTCAGAAAAATTAAACCTTTTTTTTTTTTTTTAATGGTTTGTTTGGTTTTGGTTTTGCAACCAATATAGCTATTGTTTGACGTCATAGCTGGTGGCAGAGTGGCAGCAGAAGAAGGTAATTCTGTGTACCCTGGCAGTGAGAAACACAGACAGACAGCAACAGCAGCAGGAGGAATGGAGGAGTAATGTGAGCAGCTATTGTTTGACGTAATAGCTGGTGGCAGAGTGGCAGCAGAAGGTAAATCATCTGTGTAGTGTACCCTGGCAGTGGGAAACACAGACAGACAGCAGCAGCAGCAGCAGGAGGAGGTATGGAGGAGTAGTGTGAGTGTGGCAGCAGGTAGGCAGCGTGACATAATAGCCCTGGTACCTAGCGGTGATACCAGGGCTGTAAATAAACACAACAGGAGGTCCCAGACAGCGGTCGTGCAGCCCACATTGTGTCCAATACACAACTGGGACAACACAGTTTTCAACCCGGGCACCTCAGAAAAATTAAACCTTTTTTTTTTTTTTATGGTTTTTTGGTTTTTGGTTTTGCAACCAATATAGCTATTGTTTGACGTAATAGCTGGTGGCAGAGTGGCAGCAGAAGAAGGTAATTCTGTGTACCCTGGCAGTGGGAAACACAGACAGACAGCAGAAGGGCAGTACACAGCAGCCCACTGTAGGTGTAAAATGTGTGGCTGCAGGCGACGTAATAGTCAAAGTGAACCAGGCTGGCTTAGTGAGCAGGAGCCAGGAGGTGGTAAAGGGTGGTAAGGCACATTAACGATGGTTCCGGCAGCCAGTTCATGTCCCCCTCTCGCCGACAACAGGGGCCAGGAACTCGCCTTCCACCCACGCCTGGTTCATCTTGAGAAACGTCAGTCTGTCCACAGACTTGTGAGACAGACGTGAGCGTTTCTCGGTGACCACGCCACCAGCTGCACTGAAGCAGCGCTCGGACAGCACGCTGGAAGGGGGGCAGGACAGCACTTCCAGGGCGTACTGCGCCAGCTCGCTCCAGATCTCCATGCGCTTGACCCAATACTCCATGGGATCAACAGGGGCATCGCTGTCAAGCCCGCTGTACGACCCCATGTAGTCAGCCACCATGCGGGTCAGGCGCTGGCTGTGACCGGAGGAGGATGCTGCTGCATGCATCTCCTCTCTAGTCACTGCTGCCGGAGCCTCTACAGTCCTGTAGAGCTCGTGGCTGAGAGACAGCAGGTCTGTGGGGCGCTTGCTGCTGCTGGATGCAGGCACCTGCTGCTGCCTCTGTGCTGGCTGCTGGACAGTGGGGGTGGAAGGCTGGGGGAAGGCTTCCTCCAAGCGCTCAACAAGGGCCTGCTGCAAGCTCCTTATTTGTTGCGCTGGGTCTCCTCCTGCAGGCGGCAGGAACTGGCTCAACTTCCCCTTGAGGCGTGGGTCCAACATCATGCTGATCCAGATGTCCTCCCTCTGCTTCATCTGGATCACCCTGGGGTCCCTGCGCAGGCACGTCAGCATGTGCGCTGCCATTGGGAAGAGGCGGGCCACGTCTGCTGGCACATCGACGGCAGTGCTGCTGTCCTCATCCTCCTCCTCTGCCTCGTCAGCCTCATCCTCTCACCACCCCCGCACCAACTCAGCTGCGCTGTGCTGATCCCCCTCATCAGCAGCCAGGTCAGGGACCTCCACCAAGTCCTCCTCCTCCTCCCCCTCAGAGGTGGACTGCGCAGCTGGTTGCCGCTCCTGCTGGTCCAAGGCTGCCGCTCCCTGTTCCAGCAAAGCATCGAGGGCCCTGTTCAGCAGAGAAACCAGGGGCACCCACTCGCAGACCATAGCATGGTCCCTGCTCACCATGTTTGTGGCCTGCAGGAAGGGAGCCAGCACTAAGCAGACCTGCTGCATGTGCCTCCAGTCATCATCGGGGACGATGGTCGGGATGTTGCTGGTCTTGTCCCTTCTCTGAGCTGCGGAAACAGTGGCCAGGGCAAGGTACTGTTTGACAGCGTGCCTCTGTTCAACCAGACGCTCCAACATCGCCAGGGTGGAGTTCCAGCGAGTCGGAACGTCAAGGATCAGCCGATGGCGTGGCAGATCCAGCTCCTTTTGCACGTCTTCCAGGCTCGCACAGGCTGCAGCCGAGCGCCGGAAGTGACGCACAACATTCCTTGCCGTTTCCAGCAGTTCGCCCATCCCCTGGTAGGTGCGCAGGAACTTCTGCACCACCAGGTTCAGCACGTGGGCAAGACAGGGGATGTGGGTCAGGTTTCCCCTGTCTATTGCGGCAACCAGATTGGCCCCATTGTCGGCCACCACCTCTCCGACTCTGAGGCCTCTGGGGGTCAGCCAAATCCTCTCCTGCTCCTGGAGTTTGGCCAACACATGGGTTGCCGTCAGCTTGGTCTTCCCAAGGCTGACCAAGTGCAGCAGCGCTTGGCAGTGGCGGGCCTTCACGCTGCTGCTGAGCGGGGGGTTTGGCCAGGTGTGCCGGAGGATGGCAGAGGATCGGAGGAACCTGCTGCAGTTCCCCTGAGCCTGCGGGGTGGCACCACCCACTGTGTTGCTGCTGCTGCTGTGCCCGCTGCTGCTCTCCCATCCTCACCCCCTTCCACCAAGCTGACCCAGTGGACAGTGAAGGACAGGTAGCGGCCTGTCCCGAAGCGGCTGCTCCAGGAGTCCATGGTGACGTGGACCCTTTCACCAACCGCGTGCTCCAGCCCTCGCTCCACATTGGCCATCACAAAGCGGTGCAGTGCAGGAATGGCCTTGCGGGCAAAGAAGTGTCTGCTGGGGAGCTGCCAGTCTGGGGCTGCGCAAGCAAGCAGCGCACGAATGTCGCTCCCCTCCTGCACGAGCGTGTACGGCAGGAGTTGGGAGCACATGGCCCGTGCCAGCAAGCCGTTCAGCTGCCGCACGCGACGGCTGCTGGGAGGCAGAGCCCTAACCACCCCCTGGAAGGACTCGCTCAAAAGGCTCTGGCGTGGCCTTTTGCTGACACGGGAATCAGCAGACACAGCAGAGGAGGCCACTGAGGACTGGCTGCCAGAACAGGCCTCAGTGTCGGCGGCAGGAGTTGCAGAGGGGGGAGGAGCAGTGCGTTTCCGCACTCCTGCTGGTGCTGCTGGAGGAGCAGGAGGGCGGGTGGCTGCTGTTGCTGCTGCTGCTGCTGAAGGCTGTGCAGTGATGGGTGTGGTGCCACTGCCAGCAGCAGATGCCTTCAGCCTCTGGAACTCCTCATGCTGGTGGAAATGTTTAGCCGCAAGGTGGTTGATGAGCGAGCTGGTGCTGAACTTTAAGGGGTCTGCACCTCTGCTCAACTTCCGCTGACAGTGGTTGCAAGTGGCGTACTTGCTGTACACAGTGGGCATGGTGAAAAACCGCCAGATTGGTGACAGAAACTTCCCCCTACGGCATGGAAGCGCTGCTGCCTGTCTCCCTGTGGTGGTTGGGGGGGGGCTTGGGTGCGGCTGGTGGTGGTACTGGCTGATGCTGCTGCTGCTGCTGCTGAGCCTGAGACACCAGCAGGCTGTGGGACGCTGCCAATGCTTGCAATGATGCGCCTCCTTGCAATGCCCACAAGCGCATCCTCCTCCTCCTCCTCAGAGCTGCTGAGGACGACATCCCCTGGAGGTGGTGGCACCCAGTCTCTGTCTGTCACCGGGTCATCATCATCCTCCCCCTCCTGAAACATGTCCTGCTGGGATGAGGACCCCCCAAACTCCTCTCCTGATGCATGGATGGGCTGCTTGACTGTCGCCACAGTCTTGCTGTCCAATCCCTCATCCCCCAAAGTGCCCATCAGCATCTCCTCCTCAAGATCGCCAACAACAGCAGACAATTTACTCATGATGCCTGGGGTCAAAAGACTGCTGAATGACAGGTCGGCGAGTGACGGTGAACTGGCCTCCTCCCCAGACCCTGCTGGGCGGCTGCTGCGAACAGGGGTGGTGGTGGTGGTGGTGGTGGTGGTGAGGGTGGAGGCCTCGGATGCAGAGCTGATGGCGGGCTGCTCATCCTCCGTCATGAGTTGCACCACAGTGTCTGCATCCTTTTCCTCAATGGGACGTTTCCGACCCGGCTGGAGGAAAATGGGAGCAGGTGCTACACGCTGCTGCTGCTGTGTCTCTGCAGCGTGAGTTGCAGATGCTCCTGCTGGGCGGCGCCCAAGGCGTCCACGGCCAGTGGCTATGGGAGGAATGTTAGCCACTGACGCTGCTGCTGCTGCTGCGGAACTGTGCATGGTGGCGCGCCCGCGGCCGCGGCTTGCCACAATGCTGCTCCCTCTCCTCCTGATTCCCTTGCTGCCCTTCCCCTTGCCCAAACCGCGCTGGCTGCCACTTCCAGACATCTTAAATGTTTTGGGCGTATAGACAAAAGTTTTGTAAAAGGGCGTTTTGTAAAAGGGCGGGTGAAAAGTGGGGTACTTTAATGGAGTGGGTTGGTTGGTGAGGTGACTGAGTGAGTGTCCCCTAGTACAGTAAGTAAGTAGTAACAGTCAGGAAGTACAACTAGCAGTTACAATAATCAGTAGTAATCACAAGTAAATTTAGTGTGTGTACACTCAGACAGTGAGTGCACGCACGCAGGAGCTAGTAGCCTATGGACAGTGACTGAGTGTCCTAGACTCCTAGTACAGTAAGAGTAAGTAGTAACAGTAAGTAGAACTAACTAATTACGATAATCAATCAGCGATCAGAAGGAAATGGAGTGTGGGTGTGTGTACACTCAGACAGTGAGTGCACGCACGCAGGAGCTAGTAGCCTATGAACACAGTGACTGAGTGTCCTAGACTCCTAGTACAGTAAGAGTAAGTAGTAACAGTAAGTAGAACTAACTAATTACAATAATCAATCAGCGATCAGAAGGAAATAGAGTGTGGGTGGTGTGTGTACACTCAGACAGTGAGTGACCGCACGCAGGAGCTAGTAGCCTATGGACAGTGACTGAGTGTCCTAGACTCCTAGTACAGTAAGAGTAAGTAGTAACAGTAAGTACAACTAACTAATTACGATAATCAATCAGCGATCAGAAGGAAATGGAGTGTGGGTGTGTGTACACTCAGACAGTGAGTGCACGCACGCAGGAGCTAGTAGCCTATGGACAGTGACTGAGTGTCCTAGACTCCTAGTACAGTAAGAGTAAGTAGTAACAGTAAGTAGAACTAACTAATTACAATAATCAATCAGCGATCAGAAGGAAATGGAGTGTGGGTGTGTGTACACTCAGACAGTGAGTGCACGCACGCAGGAGCTAGTAGCCTATGAACACAGTGACTGAGTGTCCTAGACTCCTAGTACAGTAAGAGTAAGTAGTAACAGTAAGTAGAACTAACTAATTACAATAATCAATCAGCGATCAGAAGGAAATAGAGTGTGGGTGGTGTGTGTACACTCAGACAGTGAGTGACCGCACGCAGGAGCTAGTAGCCTATGGACAGTGACTGAGTGTCCTAGACTCCTAGTACAGTAAGAGTAAGTAGTAACAGTAAGTACAACTAACTAATTACGATAATCAATCAGCGATCAGAAGGAAATGGAGTGTGGGTGTGTGTACACTCAGACAGTGAGTGCACGCACGCAGGAGCTAGTAGCCTATGGACAGTGACTGAGTGTCCTAGACTCCTAGTACAGTAAGAGTAAGTAGTAACAGTAAGTAGAACTAACTAATTACGATAATCAATCAGCGATCAGAAGGAAATGGAGTGTGGGTGTGTGTACACTCAGACAGTGAGTGCAGTGCGCACACGCAGGAGCTAGTAGCCTATATGAACAGTGACAGTGAGTGTCCCTACGGGTACAGTAAGAGTAAGTAGTAAGTAAGTACAACTAACTAACAATAATCTATCAGTAATCAGAAGGAAATAGAGTGTGTGTACACACAGACAGTGAGTGAGTGCACACACGCAGGAGCTAGCTAGTAGCCTATAAACAGTGACAGTCAGTGAGTGTCCTACTCCTAGTACAGTATAACTACAATACTATTAGTAAAGGACAGCAGAAATACTGGTATAGATGAGAGAAATAAACAGAGGACAGCTGCCCACAGAGGCAAGGCCCCCCTGAGGCCTAAACCTGTAAGCTTGCAGCAGCTGCCTGTCTCTAATGTAACACACAAGCTACTAACTAAAATACAATGTCTATCTAACTAACAACAATATAGGTGTATATGGCAGGTGTAGGTGAGCAAAAACGCTAGGTAAATGATCACAATAGAGCACTTGCTAAGCCAAAGCACAAAGGAGCAACTCTCTCTCTGTACAAGTCTCAGGCAAGCATGGAGAAACGGAACATGGCGGCCGCTATTTATAGGGTAGGGGCTGGCCAGGGTCCCCCTCTGTGATTGGCTGCCGTCAGAGGGCCTGGGAGCCCTCTGATTGGCTCTAAGGACATCAATCTGGGCTATGACGCTATTCGAGCTCGGTACCGAGCTCGAATAGCGCCGGGTTGCTCGAATAGCTCGAATAGTGAATGGGCTATTCGAGTGTACTCGGATAGCCCATTCGAATAGCTCCAGCTATTCGGAGCTCGAATACCGAGCTCGAATAGCTGAAAAAGAGCTCGAATATTCGAGCTACTCGAATATTCGAGCTCTGCTGAGCACCACTGGTTATAACTCTGGTGTAGGTAAAAAAAAACAAATTCTTGTAAAAGTAATACCTTTTAATGGCTAACTGATAAAGTAAAATGATGCAAGCTTTCTGGGATCTAGTCCTTCTTCAGACATATTTCCAGATTTTCGCTGAAGTAAAGCACTAATGCAGGTAAATAGTAAACACAAATATGACAGTTATAACTCTGGTATCACTGTATAGTACACATTTTGTATATAAGTCAGTCTTTCATAACCTATCATTCCTAGAAGGATGAAGAAATTGACAGTTTAGCGAAACTACCAGCATTTAAAATCATAATGAATAAGATATTCACCATCATTATTAATAGAGCTTGTTTTTCTATTTCATTAAGGAAAAGTAACAGCCCAGCACTGGGTTTGAAGCTCGCATTTAACTATAAGAAGGCAGGAGCAGCATTAACAAATAAAAGGTTTTACAATTCAACTCGGAAATATTTTGACCAATGATGTCTTGCAGATTCGGAAACTCTATAGAAGTGTTATGGTGTTTCATGTTGGCAATAAAAGCCTTGGTGTAATAAATGAAGAAAAATAAATAAGTTTACGTTTTATTGGGTGTAAATCTCTTAAACTACTGTTGTGCAGAAAGAGCATAAAGGTTGTAGAGTGTAAATGTTGTATACTATGTCTGAAAATACTGCTCCTGCTGTTTTCATTCTTTAACTACATTCATTTGTTCTCCTGCTCCCCTAGCCTTCTGCATGTAAGTACACAGGGATATGGGCCAACTTCCACCTGTGGTCATTTGGAATTGATGACAGGTGCTTTTTCCCAAACACGGTGAAACATTTGAAGTGCACTGCAGAGGGGAAATCTCTGTATGACAAATCTGAATTCTGAAATGCTGAGGGATAATCACCATAAAGCCAACAAGGAACTCACTGCCTTCAATCCCTCTGTTTGCTATTAGCAGATGTATCAAGGTAAACACTTTAACTTCGGAGGTGTTATCTTTTGGGGATCTTTTCCAGAATTCTATTTTCAATCTGAACAGCTGTTGTTTAACTACACCAGCCCACAATTCACAATTTAGTTTTAGCTTAAGGCCAAAAAGGTATGTTTACTGCATGTCTTTTGTGTTTTTTTCTCGTTAGATTTGGTTTTCTAAATAGAAATGGTTTTGTTTTTTTGCACATCACAATATGAAACAGAAAATGAATTGAAAGCTGACAAGATAAAATGTATAGTTTGTAGATGTTAAAATAAACTCACTTCTCTTTGGGGAGCTCTAGGTATGTTCATAATAGACACATTGCATTTTGAAGTAAGTTTTGAGTTTTACTTAACATATGGTAAATGGTATTTAGTCTTACTTTTACAGGTTTAGAATTATTCCAGGGGTTATGTCATTTGTTCTCTCTGGATTTGGTCTTGGATCATAACATTACAGGCATCTCCCAGTGAATGAAAACACAGTGGCAAGAAAAAAATCATTATTTTTTCGGTAAGAGTGTATAGGCACTTTTACTGAACCTGTGACTTAACACAAAAGTCACAGGCCCGTATGTAATTAACTTCTTCTCTCAAGTTTTCTACTAGGAGATAATTTTTCATATTTTGTTTAAAATAACTTTTCAATTGAAAAAGTTGAGTGAGTTTAGATTGCATTGCTAGGCAGTTGGCAGGGCTTAAAATGTACTTGCAATCAGCCCCGGGCCGCCCATGAGGCGGGGTGAGGCGGGTTCCTCAGGTGGCAGAAGTGAGGGGCAACCAAGCTGGAGGGGGTAGCAGTCAGGAAGGGGGAGCAGCGGGCACAGCAGTGGGAAGGGGGGTCAGACACCCCCTCCCTCATCTGGGGCTTCCCAGTCCGTGCTCCCCCTCCAGCTATTTTTGCTAAATTCAGAGCCGGCGAACAGGGAAACAATTACTCACTTAATTCCATGAGTTCTACCTCTCGCTGCATCACTGCCTGCAATGCCGCCCATTAAAGTACAGTGGGCGGCATTGCAGGAAGTGACACGGCGAGCGGTGGAATGCAAGGAAGTAAGTGAGTAATTGCTTTCCTGCTCGCTGCCGGCTCTGAATTTGGTGAAAACAGCTGGAGGGGGAGAGTGGACAAAGGAGCCCCAGGTGAGGGAGAGGGGGTCTGACCCACCACTTTGCCCACTCCCCTTTCCTGGATGCTACCCCCTCTAGCTCATCTACCTATCGGGAGGGGGGTGCATTCCCAACAAGTTTGCCTCAGATGGCAAAAAGTCTAGAATCGGCCCTGCTTGCAATGACATAGATGCATTTTCCTAACTGTCTAATTAATCTTTCAGGACATTCTGGTGGAGAGCAGTGACTTCTTGATGCATGAAGAAAGCCAACAGACATCACTGGTGCTAGGATAGAGAGGACCCTGACATTAGATTAATTTTCTAATTTCCATAATAGAAAAATTACAGCTGGAATGGTCTGAAGGCTGACACTAAAATTTGTGTGCCAGATTCTTACTTCACTGGTAAGTGTATGATGGTGTCACATTATGTAACATTGGTGCACGGAAGTCCATAAATTGATTAATATGTTTGGGTTAACCCAAACTGTGTTTAGTACTTTTTAATATATAACAAGGCTGAAGTTAAAGTAATCTGTACTCAAATCCTGTTGGGTAAAGCAATGTCAAAACATTATATGTAATCATATGTTATGGTTTCTCCACACCTTCTGAGGACGCCGGAAGTCGGCGAAAACATGTAAGAGCGGTGTTCCCTTATGAGACGCCGTCCCTCCATGTGACCGGCATCGCCACCACTCCGCCATCCGGTTTTCCACCATCTCCGGACCGCATACATGCTCCATCATAGCATGGTTTGCTGCTGAGCACATCCCCACAGGACTGGTGAGCGCTCGTTGGTTCTCCTTCACCCTCAGTGACTTGCTGCTCCTGAGCAGTTTCCTCTTGCATAGACTGCCACGCTGAGGATGTATGAGCGCTGGTCCCTTTACAAGCGAGTGAACAATCCCTAGTGCTGCTGACAGGGAATGGGGATGTGCCTGTTTGAATAGGTTATGCTGGTTCATCTGTCGCTGCTGCTGCTAGCTGTCTTGTGGACATTGCCTTGCTTATATTGCTGTTGTTGGAGAGACTGACAACATTTACATCTCTTGGTTAATATTTTACCCACAGACCCAAGCGGCTGTAGCCACATTACTCATGCATGAACAGCTTGCTGCTTGCCACTTTCTTTTCCAGCTTATTTGTGGAGACCACTCATTGCTTCGTTAAGGCGGACTTTGACATTGCATGTCCCTCCCTTCCATCAGAGGGTGTATGCGTGTGGATGGTGTGGTAGTGCAGTAGTGTGTTAACGTGGTGGGATTGCCATCTCATTTTCATAGTGTTTTTAACTGGATCTATATTACTATGCACATTTAAGATTATGTATATTTAATAAATCTATTTTTTGACATTTTTTTAAATCTGACTATAGTTGCATTCATTTGGATTACCCGCAGCCCTTTTTCCTCTCCTGGTTTTTGTGCTCCTAGGTTTAGTATTATTTTTCTCTGGCTTGTAGCCACCTTTTTTATGTGTGTGGAGGGGGACTTCAGCCTGGGTTATAAAATTATTTTCTCCTTCTCCCTTTCAGGAATGGTGAAAACAGGGTACATAATGACAAAGATATGAAATGTGATATGTGTATGGGCTAACTAATAAAATAATTAACAAGAATATGTTTGGGATTAGATAATATGTATAAGTAAATGAATATGTACACCGTGCCTTGCTTCAGCCGACGTGCTTGGTTGAGGTGTATCTGGCTGATCTCCACATATCACTATTATTATTATTATTATTATTTTGTATTTATATAGCGCCGCCATATTACGCAGCGCTGTACAGTGTGTGTGTGTATATATATATATATATATATATATATATATATATATATATATATATATATATATATATATATATATATATATATATATATATATATTTATATATATATATATATCTTGTCACTAACTGTCCCTCAAAGGTGCTCACAATCTAATCCCTACCCTTGCCATATGTCTATATTATGTAGTGTAAGTACTGTAGTCTAGGGCCAATTTTTTTAGGGGGAGCAAGCTAACTTATCAGTATGTTTTTTGAATGTGGGAGGAAACTGGAGTGCCCGGAGAAAACCCATGCAGACACGGAGAGAACATACACACTCTTTGCAGATAGTGCCCTGGCTGGGACCCAGCGCTGCAAGGCGAGAGAGCTAACCACTACGCCACCGTCACTACCCCGAAATCATCTGGGCCTCTTAATGATATGTGCCCAGGTGACCTGCTCATCTTACCTTGGCTTAGGCTCTGATAGAGGATGATGAGGGGTTAAACTGTGATGCCATGTGGGTATTATCCATCTCTTCTCCACCTGTATTTGTGCCTGTATCAGAACACTCATCTTTTGGCCTGGGATTTTTTGGTTCTTATTATTCATCACTTCTTAATAACCACTATATGCTGGTCTCTTTTTTGAATTAATTTATAGCCTATAACCTATTTTATGAGCATATTTCCTCGTGCACTGACACTTTGCTGGTTATCTCTATTTCAATAGACCTGGGTCTATTTTCATGCCGGTTCCACATATCTGGTATTGCAATTCTATGCAAGCACCAGGTAGATTATAGGGAATGAGACAGTTGGTATTAGCTCTCCCCTATACTCACGGGCTCCTAGAGGAGGCTGCTTTGATGTTGTGTGCAAATTTTAATTGCTTGTAATTGTATAGTGAATTACTGTGTTGTTGGGTTTTGATAGTTAATAAGCATTATTGGAATTATTTATTGGTGGCAGTGTGTAGGATTTTTGAAAGCAGATTTTTTTTCTCAGAAGTTGCAAGGATGCCTCTTCCACCTATTGTAGCTCCGACCACAGCCAATGGCAGACAAACAAAAGGAGCACCACCAGCAGCAGCAGGAGAGATCTAACAAATGTGCTGCAATATTTTCTTAGGCCACATAAGCAAGGTCTATAGCCATAGGTAGTGCATAAAAACATACTTTTCCATGATGGTAAACAAATAGTTTAGCACCAGCCTAGATACCCTAACACATCCAAAGGGAAGAACACAATGACTAGTGGGTGTCCAAGAAGGATTAGTGGTTGCAGCTTGAGCTTGCAAAACATGCAGCTTGCAGAACATTCTGGCAGTGTCTTATCAGAAAGGGTGTTCAGCACAGCTACAGGTTGGTGACTGATAGACACATTTTGGATTTTACCTGATAAGCACCCCCACTGCTAGGTCTTTGTCCATGACAGCTACAAAATAGCATGCACACAATTTCTTCTTGGTAATGATGGGGCTACTGCTGCTTCCACTGCTGCCTTAGTACAATTCATGGGTAATACATCTGGATAATAAATGAATGGTGCCAACCTAACACAATCCTGCCATAATCTTTTTTCCATGCTTTCAATCCTCCACCCTCTTCTCATCTACCACCACTCCCAAAAATAAATGTAGAAATGAAACTAAACAGCTACAGCTCTTATGTTATAGGAAGACCCCTTCCAGGGGTGTCTTTTTTTTACTTTGAGTAGAAAAGGTGGTCACTGTAGGGATACCACGGTAACCTGTATGACAAGGAGAGACCAGGAGCAAAATGGTGCAGTATTGTGGGGTATTAGATGTTAGATTGTAGTACAAGAGTATTTTATAATCACAAAGGTGGGTTGCAGTCCAGTTTTTTTTTTTTCAGGAGGACCATCCAATAGTCTTCTTCTAATCTGAGGCTTTCCCAATTTCTTGTTAAGAAGCTACATACTCCTGTAAAACTGACCTGAAAAGAAGCAGGTGTAACAAAATAATTCTTGCATCTCCTGATGCGGCACTCCATCAGTCCATTGATCTTGACTAGTGATGAGCATAATTAAGGCACAGAATTTGCAATTACGTCACAAAATCATAATTATCAGAAGATTTGCAATTCATAAATTCATAGTTTGTAAATTCATGTTGTAATTTTCACGTTCAGTTGTCATCCTTGGATCCATTCGTGATTTTGTAATTTAGCATAATTATGAAAAATTACACAAAATTACAAATTGTAATTTTATGTTTTACACAGAAATTTGTCCCCCAAACAATGATCATAATTCTAAAAATGTTTGTCATTGGGAAAATTATCACAATGTTGAAAATTGTGTGTATAGTTTTAATTATGCAAAATTTTGCACGATTGTTCGTGAGTACGTTTTTTCCATTACGATTGTAATCGTAATTCTAAAAATTACATTAAATTATGAACTTGTAATTAGCACATCATGATCACCACTTAAAGGGAAGGTTCAGGGACTGTTGAAAAAAAATAAAAAATCCGCATCCACTTACCTGGGGCTTCCTCCAGCCCGTGGCAGGCAGGAGGTGCCCTCGGCGCAGCTCCGCAGGCTCCGGGTGGTCTCCGGTGGCCGACCCGACCTGGCCAGGCCGGCGGCCAGGTCGGGCTTCTTCTGCTTTCCAAAATGCGCCTGCGCTGACGTCATCGGACGTCCTCCGGGCTTTACTGCGCAAGCTCAGAACTACTGAGCCTGCGCAGTACAGCCCGGAGGACGTCTGATGACGTCAGCACGCCGCCATGAGGCGCATTTTGGAACGCAGAAGAAGCCCGACCTGGCCGCCGGCCTGGCCAGGTCGGGTCGGCCACCGGAGACCACCGGGAGCCTGCGGAGCGGCGCCGAGGGCATCTCCTGCCTGCCACGGGCTGGAGGAAGCCCCAGGTAAGTGGATGCGGATTTTTATTTTTTTTCAACAGTCCCTGAACCTTCCCTTTAAACTACTACAGTTCCCTCTTTCTATTTCCTCCCTACTCCTCCCCAGAAATTCTCTTCCAAAGTGGCTAAACTGTGTTTTGGAAGGCTGAAATGCAAGTGAGGCATTTGTAAGCTGTGTAACTGCTAGGCACTTCCTGCTTTGTGGCAGTGTGCCAGGCTTCAGCTATGAGCTCTCTTCTCCTAATCTCCAGCACTGTCACGGGAAACACCAAGGGACAGGTTCCAATGCATTTTTACATAACATTAGCAGTCTGTAAGGCTGAGATCCCCAAACTAACGCAAATAAAATTGTTGCGCTTGCCCAGAGCAAAGCATCACATTCCTTGGCAGCTGAAATTGATTGGTCTTTCTAGGTAACCATTGTTACTTACAGTATATCTGCCATTTTGGAGGGTGTCCTTCCTTTGTTATTTCTACCTTGGGTGATAAAGAAGCTCCTCCCACCTTTGTGTGAAGTACATTTGGCTCATGCATCAATTAGTCTAATCTACCTGAAATTTCTTGAGCTAACATAGTATTTAATGTCCAGTTTGTGTTTTAGAGGTAACTGGTTGTAAAAGGAAATAAGAAAAAAAATAAGAAAAATAAATCTTATAAAATCAGAAGGTAGAAATAATTGCTCATTACATCATAACTCTCAAACTGTAGTCATTAATGAAATGAAAAATGTAAAGATTTCACAATAAATAGCCCCAACTAAGATGTCAAAACTGTTTAATTAGTGCTTTATTTCTGTAAAGAGAATATTTTGTGAAAGTAAATGTCAGAAGGCTTCGTCATTACTTCTCTTATCTCACTTTTTGTTCCCTTCTGAAGTGCACAAAAACTCAACTGCTAAAATAACCGTGAAAGAATAATTTATAGAAGACTGATGCATCTGGAACGTTGTTCCAGGCATAAAACAGTGGGACACCCATAATCAAAAGGAGTTGGATTAATTTAGCTTTATTTTATGGCTGATATTTTTATCTAAATATTACAGCCTTAACAGCCTAGTCTGCAGAACTTTCATTTTTTTTTTTTTGGACTAGGTTTCTATTTTCATGGACTTCACCATATCCTAGTTACCATGGTTTCCACTGAACCATAGATTTTACATATTTTAACCACTTCCCAACTGAGGGGTTTTACCCCTTCAGCATCCGAGCAATTTTCTCCTTTCAGCGCTCCTTACATTCATTCGCCTATAACTTTATCATTACTTATCGCAATGAAATTAACTATATCTTGTTTTTTTCGCCACCAATTAGGCTTTCTTTAGGTGGGACATTATGCCAAGAATAATTTTATTCTAAATCTGTTTTAATGGGAAAATAGGAAAACATATGGGAAAAAAAACATTATTTTTCAGTTTTCGGCCATTATAGTTTTTAAATAATGCATGCTACTGTAATTAAAACCCATGAAATGTATTTGCCCTTTTGTCCCGGTTATAAAACCATTTAAATTATGTCCCTATCACAATGTTTGGCGCCAATATTTTATTTGGAAATAAAGGTGCATTTTTTTCAGTTTTGCGTCCATCCCTAATTACAAGCCCATAGTTTATAAAGTAACAGTGTTGTACCCTCCTGATATAAATATTTAAAAAGTTCAGTCCCTAAGGTAACTATTTATGTATTTTTTTTAATTGTACATTTTTTATTTTTTTTTTAATTACAAAAAAAAAAAAAATGGGGAGTGTGGGAGGTAATGAGTTAATTTTTTTGTATAAGTAATGTATGTGTGTGTGAAAAATAGTTTAGGGTGTAGTTTACTATTTGGCCACAAGATGGCAACAGTTTAATGCGACCTCCAAGCTTCCTTCCGGAAGCTTGGAGGAAGTACAAAGAGGCTGGTATTTTTTTTTTTTTTTTACAATGATCGAGCTGCTTAGCGAAAGCAGCAGATCATTGCGGGGGCAGAGATCAACGAACGGGAATGTATTTTCCCGTTCATTGATCTCCGGGCGAGCGGGCAGCGGCGTGCACGATCGCGGGAGTGCGAGCGGGAGAGCGGACATCGGCGGTAGCGGCGGTAGCGGCGGGGGGTGCGTATATCTACGCTCCGGGCGGGGAAGTGAAGTCCAAAGGAGCGTAGATATACTGTACGGTGGCGGGGAACCAGTTAAACTTATTATATTTAATTTATAACTTAAATGTTTGTACTTGTGTATCAGTAAAGGCCTGTTTCCACTAGGAGCGGTGCGATGCGGCTACATAGCCGCATCGCACCACGGGTGTGCTGAAACACATGCACGCCAGTGGAAGAGTTTCCACTGCGTGCATGATGTGCGGTGCGGTGCAGAGTGATCTGAGAATTCTGCAGCATGCTGCAGATTTTGGCACGGCCACAGCCGCGTCCCATCTCCTCAATTCATTTCCGCATCGGGAGATGCGGATGTGATGCGGCCGGCTGCGGAAGTGATGCGATGCGGCTAGGTAGCCGCATTCGCATCATTTACTAGTGGAAACCGGCCCTAAAAGCATTGTTGCTATTTTTGCAGATTATACAAAATTGTGCAGAATCATCAACTCTCAGGAAGATAGTGACATATTGCAACAGGATCTGGATAGGATGGCTATATGGGCACATAAATGGCAGATGAAATTCAATGTTGAAAATTGTAAAGTCATGCATATTGGTCATACCAATGGTATATCACTATACAAAATAAACGAGATACAGATGGAGACATCAAATTTGGAGAAGGACTTAGGAGTACTCATCAACAAAAAGTTAAATAATCATATTCAATGCCAAGCCGCTGCAGCTAAAGCTAATCAAATTTTGGGATGCCTTAAAAGGGAAATAAAAACTTGAGATGCTAGCATAATATTGCCCCTGTTTAACTCTCTAGTAAGGTCACATCTGAAATATGGAATTCAGTTCTGGGCACCACATTACAGGAAAGATATTGCAGTTTTAGAACAGGTGCAGAGACGAGCAACAAAATTGATATGAGGGATGGAAGGTCTCACTTACCAAGAAAGGTTAGATAAACTGGGTTTAGTTCATCTGGAGAAAAGACGCCTTAGAGGGTATCTAATTAGCATGTATAAATACATCAGTAAGTTATATAAAAGCTTGGAGAAAAAACGTTGTAGACATTTATTTAGGAAAGGGTTCTTTACAGTAAGTGTGGTTAAGATGTGGAATGCATTGCCACAGAAGGTAGTTATGGCAAATTCTATATCTGCATTTTAAAGGGGGCTTAGATGCTTTCCTTGTGTTGAAAGACATTCATGGCTATTATTACTAGGTAATGCCCAGTGATGTTGATCCAGGGATTTGATCTGATTGCTGTAACAAACTTACCTGGTGTTGTCTCTGGAGGCTGCTCTGAGCAGCTAGAGAAAGCTTCCTCTTCCTCTTTTGTCGGTCGCAACCCCGGCTCCCCTGTAGACGTGAGTCAGCATATTCGCATCCCCGGCTCCCCTGTAGATGTGGGTCAACATGTTGTTTCTGGCAGTCTCTCTAGGAGGACGCACACAGCTCACAACTGCCTTTATAGGTTAAGGAGGCGTGTCTGAAGTGTGTCAGCTGATTCCTGCGGTCAGCTGACACTTGCTGCAGGGATGTTGCGGATGATCTGATTTTCCTGGGGGCTTGGTCTGTGCTCTATTCCTGTTATATAATCCCTGGGCATTCAGTTACTCGATGTCCGTTATAGCTTTCATTTTGCTTTCCAAGGGCAAGTAATTAAGCGAGAAGAGATCTGCTAGGTCAACAGGAATTTTCATTCCCAAATAGGTGATAGCTTTTTGTTCCCAACGGAAGGGGAAGTTAGAGGCGTAAGTTTCCATCTCTGATTGCGTTAAGGTAATTCCTAGGGCCCAAGATTTCCCATAGTTAATTTTTAAATTGGAGATGACGCCAAAATCTTGGAGCGCCTTGATCAGGACCGGAAGGGTGTGCTGAGGGTCAGTCAAGAAGAATAACATGTCATCCGCAAAAGCGGCTACTTTGAAGTTTCTCTTGTCAATTTCTATTCCTTTAATGTCCTTATTATTACGAACATAATTCAAAAAGGGTTCCAAAGTAAGGACGTAGATCAGGGGGGACAGGGGGCATCCCTGCCTTGTGCCGTTAGTTATGTTAAAATGGTTGGATAAAATTCCATTGGTTTTGACAGATGCAGAGGGATTGGAGTATAAGATATTGATCCAGGCAAGGAGGGCGGGCCCAAAGCCTAAGGATGTCAACATCTCTCTCATGTATTGCCAATCAACTCTGTCAAAAGCTTTCTCGGCGTCCGTGGAGAGGAAAAATCCTCCTCTCACAGACCGCCGAGAAAGCCACTCGTGGACCCCCAATGCTTTTGTGGTATTGTCTCTGCCCTCCCTGCCTGGCACAAATCCCACCTGGTCTGGATGAATTATAGTGGGAAGGAGTGGCGAGATTCTGTTGGCCAGAATTTTTGCGAAAATTTTAGCGTCATTATTTAGGAGCGAAATGGGGCGATAACTCGCACATGAAGTTGGGTCCTTCCCTTCTTTATGTATGACGGTAATGTGTGCTTCCAGAAACTGTTTAGAAGGGATAGAACCCTCTGAGATTCCATTAACGGCTTTTACAAAGTAAGGGGCTAACTCTTTGGCAAACGTTTTGTAATAAGCTGAGATGAAGCCGTCCGGGCCAGGGCTCTTACCTGCTTTAAGATGTTTAACTGTAGTAAGGAATTCTGCAGGGCTAATAGGTAATTCTAACTCTTCTATGGTCGATTTGTCTAAGGGTTTAGGTCCCCAAAGTTTTAGATAGTTTTGAATTTTGTTCTTTCTGGCTATCATCTCTTGAGGAGTCGTCTGTCTCGACTGCAAATTATAAAGATCTAGGTAGTATTGACGAAAAGCTTCCGCTATCTCCTGACATGTATGTTTCAGCACTCCCCTCCGGTCCTTGATGGCAGTTATTTGTTGTCTAGCTTTCCTTTTCTTTAGTCTTTTAGCCAGTTGGGTGCCTATTCTGTTGCTCCACTCGTAAAAGAAAGCCTCTGAGTATAAGAGTATGCTTTTTGCTTTTCTATCTAAGAGGGTTTTTAGTTCCAATCTAAGGGAGGATAACTCTTCCAGACTTTTTGAGTCTAGTGTTTTCTAAGCTTGCAATTTTTTGTATTATAGTATCAACCCGAAAAAGGTGCTCTCTTTTCTTCCTCGCCCCGATTTTGATTAGCTCCCCTCTTATTACAGGCTTATGGGCCTCCCATGTAGTCAGGGGTGTGACATCATCATTCAAGTTTAAGCTAAAATAGTCTTTTAGTGATTTTTTGATCAAAACTATAGTTTCCTGATCTTGCATCAGTTCTGGGTTTAATCTCCAGCTAAACTGTTTAACTCTATGCGTGGGGAAAGAGACAATAAAATGTACCATAGCATGGTCTGAGAAGCCCATTGTTCCAATTCCAACGCTTCTTACATAGTGCAAGTCTGCCTGTGTAATCAGTAGGTGATCTATGCGTGAGTATTTTTTATGAGGATTAGAGTAATATGTATAGTCTTTGCCTTTAGGGTTAAAAATCCTCCGCGCATCTAATAAATTTAAGTCCTTAAACAGATTTTTCATTTTTTTTAAGGCATTGGAACGGAATTATGGACTTCCCATCAGATGTATCAAGTGCAGGATTGAGAGGAACATTACTATCTCCTCCCCAAATAATCATTCCTTTAGCAAAAGTCAAGAGTTGTGATACAACACCAGTTAAGAAAGTTGCCTGCTTCACGTTGGGAGTATAAACTGCTACAAGAGTAACTTCTCTATTCTCAATCTTACCCAGTAAAAAGATGAAACGCCCCTCTGGGTCTATCTGTGTTTTGGTGATGTCAATTTCACAGTGTTTATGGATAAGGATAGAGACCCCTTTAACCTTCCCCGATGGTGCAACAGCGTGGTAGCTCCTAGTGTAATGTTTATCTCTTAAGCGGGGTATGCGCTCTCTAACAAAATGTGTCTCCTGTAGCATTGCAATATGTACTTTTTCTTTTTGCAATATTTGTAAAAGGGCTGTTCTTCGTTCAGGGGTGTTCAGGCCCTTAACATTATATGAAGCTACTTTCCAGGAGCTAACAGGCTGCATTTTCTGGCAAGACAGAGTTGAGGACTCGTCCCAAAATGAGCATACGAAGGGTCTATCCCTCTGGTTTATCTCGACTACTGTATAAATGAAGGATATACGTAGAGAGAACAAAATAAGTAGGGTGTTTGAAGTGACAAGCATTGAGCAGTTTGCTCGAGAAGCCAGTTAGTAAATGCAATACGGTATATGAAAGAATCTACTATGTAGAGTACTTAAGGAGGTACCGTAGTTTAGGTCAGCAATTATTATATAATCACTGGGTGGGAGAGGGGATTAAAGGGCTAACTAGAAGAAAAACTGAACAAGGTGAATAAGCTCAATAGCCTCAACCCCCCCTTCACCCCAGCCTAAAAAAACTAGACCTATTGCTCATTTGAAGATATAAACACTAAAATAATGTGGTAGAGTCTTTCAGGAAAAGAGATCCCCTCCTCCTCTTCCTCCCCCCCCCCATCTCTGTCCCACGGGTATAACAGAGCCTGTGTCTGAGTGTTAGATAGAACCAGTGAATACATTTATAATCTATGTATACCTATATGTTTCAAATATAAAAGACAGTAGAGGTTTTAAGAAATACTGTGATAGCTAGAAATAAAAAAAAATCTTGAACATATGCATGACAACAGTTAGCATAACAATCTCAAACCTGTTCCATAAGGAGAAAGCAAAAGGGTTAATGGCATATAATTATTAAAACATAAAGAATTATCGTTTGCATCTTAGTACAGGCTGACCAGTGTGACAAACCAATAACTGGCTTAGAGTAGTCAATGCCCTTTGGAGTAGTATGAAAGGATAACTCCTTAGTAGCACTAAAGGGGGGAAAGATGGAAAAAGGAGGAGAGAGGGGAAAAAACAAACCGCCATCTCATCAGTCTTACATGGGGTACCGTAGAGGCAACGTAAGCCAGCTTTTGAATCGGGTCAGTCACCTGGAACTTGCTCCAAACGTTCATCGTTCAGGTTGGAGTGGTGATCTCTGTTATAAACTGTTCTTATCACCTTGCTTCGACACCATCGTCTCACAGACTGTGAGATCACTTGACTCTCCACACAGCAAACAGGATATAGACTTGCACAGGCTTCTTTCAATGTTTCCGTCATTTATTCAAGTCACAGGAATACAGATAGATACATTCATCATATCCTAGCCATGCCAATCTTCATGTTGCGTTATAAGCTCATGATTAGACTCCCTCTTGAAGTCAATCAGGTACCTTCTTCCTAACTACGTTACACTAAACTACATATGTACAACATACATTATATCAGATTACAGAAAGGACGAACATGCTTAGGTCCCAGTCGGCCTTGCGAGCTAGTGCAGAAGGAAGAAGCAGAAGTGAGTTCTCCATTGCTTGCTCCAGCTTTAATACCGGCTAGGAAAGAGTTAAATATGACATCATCTTCGCCACCCCCTATATCAGTCTATTGGTGGACTCACTCATGGTGTCATCATACCCGCCTACTCGATTAATAATCGATGAGACATTTGACATACATGCAGGAATGTGAATATTTACAAAACATGACTGATGTTTATTGTTCCAGGCCCAGGTCAGGGAGACCTGCGGCCTTGATCAGAACAGCTTCTTGGTATGTTCTAGTTCTGCTGACAGAACTGCAGATTTTCTCTCTTCAGAGAAAATCCCCTTAAAGGGCAGGTCTGCTCATCAAGCCTTTTTGACTAACTCAGTCCAAATAACTGAGGCCTACTTAAATTATAACAATCCCCCCTAAAACGGCTTGACCCGCAGATCCCAGCGTCTGAACCTCCCAGTACCTGGTTTCTTTCGTTTATGTTTCACTTTTCGATGTTCGTGCTCACACAACTTCTCTGCTCTCGGTGGTTACCCCTGGAAGAGAGAGAGCAAGACCTCTTGGTCTTCCTGTAACCAGGCTCTCTGGGGAAGCCCTACTTCTAAGTCCCTCAACACCACATGCTCAGCATTTGCGTCACTTGCGTATCACTCACAAACTTGCATGACCACAGAAAAGTGAAACTCGTTTGGTTGTTACAAAACGGAGCAGTGCCAGGTGCCTTCTAAAAGAGCGCCTTTATACAATCAGCTCCTAGGTACTACTAAACCTATACCCGTAACCCTGTATATCCCTTAATTTAAACTATTGGTTCCGGAGATTGTTTATGAGGCACCAATCTCTGGACCAGGTTAATTTATTTTACGTAATTTTAACCCGCAACCTCACCTGGATAACGATGCCTAAAGTTGTCATCCCCATCCAGACGACCAGTGGGTGTAGAAAGAACTTTGGAACTGCAGAGGCCCAGTCCGAGTGTCCCTGGAACATCACCGGAACCTTTGTCCACCAGGGCAGACTGGAACTCACCTGCTCATTTTTGTGTTCTACCTCGTTAAGATCACCTGTATCATGGTGAAATCTTACCTCTAACTTAGTGTACTGTTTGTTTAACCTTTGTAACACAATGTGGTCGTCTTGGATCAAACCCTGTTCCCCTTCGTCCCATGTCGTGTTCTCTTTCAGGACGGGAACTACCCGTGAAACTTTGACCTTTAGAGTTCTCTTAACAATTTGAGAAACAACGTCATCAAACCTGGATGACAGGATCCATATGGGATCTCCACTCACACAATATGTTCCCCTTGGAAACTCCCCCTTATCGGAACAATTATGAGAATATACCTTGAATGTATCATTAGACCTTATGTTAAAAAACCAAACCTTTCCTTCCGCCACCGGAACTATCGGTTGGGCTTCAGGGTGGATCTTTTGAATGGTAGCCTCGCACTCTGCGTTATTGAGCCTGCAGGCATCTTCACTAAATTTGACTTGCCCCGGCCAACGCAGGTACTTCTGCAAGAATTGCCCACATGAGGACAACTCTACTTGTTTCACCTCCCTGTCTAGCACCAAAAAAGGTTGACCTCTCAGGTCCTGGTGTAAGACATGGGTTGAGGTGGGAACTAAGGAAGTGGCGGTGCCTAAAGGAATGTTGCACCGTTTCCATTTGTTCACCCAAACATCTCGAAGCTGCCATGCAAAAGATCCTTCTCCAGAAAAATTAATATACCTCCCCTTGTCCAATCTTTCGCTGACACAATACGTCCCCAGCTGTCCTGATTGGACCTCTTCCCCCCTTATGTCCTGAGGCACACTATGTACCTGAGGTCGGGAAGACTGTACTCTCTGCAATCTTTCGATTAAGAGTACCTCATCACTTACCCAACTATCATGAGGATAAGCTGCTGCATATGGACTGTGTAATATCGTCCCCTGTTGTGACCCGTGTAGTGTGGATGGGGTTCCCTGTGTTGGCTTTCCCTCCCCCGGGACCGCTCTCCCCACCCTCTTTGTCACCTGGAAATGTGGCTTGATCTCGATTTTTACTTCTTGTTTCGAGAACCTCCCACCCTTGGCTTTCCAGCCTTTACGTGTGTATAGTTGTTTCAGAGGCACTCTCTGTTGGTAGCTCCAGAGTGTGATGTGGTCCCCTGCGTCTCTCTGGTAAGAGAATTGACGCCTCCTGCTCGTTCCTCTCCAATCTGGACCCATCTCACTCTGCATAACCAAGACAAGGTACCCCTGAATCACACACTCCACCTTTTGCATGTACCCATTGTACTGCAATGTACCTTTTAACAAACCTTTGGATCGGTGCATTGATTCTGGGAGTGTGGCATTCAATAGCAGATTTACACTGCCATTAAATTCCCACTGCCCGCACACTTGACCCTTCAGACCTTTCACCCACATTGTACCATGAAATTTGCTTTCTCCTGGCACAAGTGCTCCTTTCCTCCGTCCCTGCATGGTCCATCTGTGCCAAGCGGAGGGAGGTGTGAAAGGATCAGTACCTTTGTCACCCAACATTAACATGCTTGGGCCTTGCATTCTCATTAACCCCTTATTATACATGAGAATGTCCTCTCTTCGTTCTCCTAGGACGGAATGGCAACCTAGGATCACCATCAGCATGGTACACTTCATTATAAAAGCACCACCCTGGGAAAGAAAAACATTAGCACTTTGCATTATGCTTTGCTCCGACAGTTTTGTTAGTCTCTTTCCGATTTCAGGAATCTCGTGGTTTAGTCTCTTTCCAATTTCAGGAATCTCGTGTTTTAGTCTCTTTCCGATTTCAGGAATCTCGTGTTTTAGTCTCTTTCCGATTTCAGGAATCTCGTGTTCCTCCAAGCTTAGATTGGCATCTGGAACCTTTCGCTTATCCGACTGACATCTCCATCTTTGCTGCCAGCACTGCAGCTGTCTCAATTCCATATTGCCAAACACCTGAAATCGAAATACAAACAAATCAATTCTTATTAATGATTTGGGATTCGCCCTGCGGCTTGTACTCTTTACACTTTAAATTGATCAATATATATCGTAATTGATCTCGTTGCTTTATGGTTCTCCTGAACTCTGTTTACTCTTATTGGTAGATTGGAGTTAAACTTCACCCCCCTACCTCAGTACTATCTTCAGTACTTACCTGTTTAAAATATGCTCCCGCGGACTTCACCTATGGAAGCTCGCTTTACCTTTGGAAGCTCTCCCCCATTGCAGCTCACTCCACATCCCCCCTTATCTGTCCATGCGCGGCCGTCGCATGCACAGATTACGGATGCCACACCTGATGCTGCTTTGCAGGTGAGCCTGCAATGCTCTTACTCATTATCGCATTTACTTATCTAGAACTTCATCGCGATACCAGCTCTGCTAGAAGTTCTGTGTGTTGTACCCTCTGACCAATGTTCGCCGTGCCACCACCTAAACTACCAAAAAAAAACTGGCTGCCTCCCTGTAGGAAGGAGCACTTTGCACTTAAACTACACAGGGTGCAGGGCTAAGCATACCAGCGTCACATGCCTGTATGCAGATCCCTGAATGCCCACATGGAAGGTAGTCACATGGCAAACAGCGTACTGATACACTGTCACTCTGTAAACGGCAATTCTATCATCTGTATAATTGCCCCATGAACTGTTGTCAGTCCTTGTTCTTTGTGCTACAATTGATAGGAGCTGGAAAAAACATATTTGACCAATCAGTGGACGAAAAAAAAACGCACACAAAACAGCTCCAGCCCAGCATAGACCTCTCAGTCCAGCTCTGGCCTTATTCACGACAAAACCGGAAAAAAAACGTTACCGCTCTGCAGAAGCGGCGACGGAAACCCGAATTGGTCAACTCCCTTTTTTCCAACTCCGGCACCCCCTTTGATGCGCTGTCCCCCTTTCCTTCTATTGGGAACTCATGCTGCACCACCCATTAAGGTGCCTCACTTACAGGAATAATCCCATAAGCAACACAGTACAGACCCATTTCTGATCTGTACTGCTCCATGTGTCCCTGCACCGAGCTGGGAAACACTTCCTATTCTGGCATTCCTGTCCATGGACTCTGGGAAAAACTCTGGGGAAATACGTTGCAACCCGAGACACACAGTAGCATGTCTCTGTATCTCTCCCCCCCTCCCTTCCAGCTGCTCTGCCCGGAGCCGCGAGCACAGCCTGACGTGACGTGGATCCCCCAGCCCCTCCTCCCCCCTGCCATGACGTGTGGGGGCCATGACTCCCGGGGGCGGGCTCTCTCCACTGCCGCCATTTTGAGTCCTGGATTGCCAGCTGAGATGGCTGCTCCCATAGCAGCCTCTCATTCCTATAGACCTAGGAGAGAACAAAATCAAGTATAACATACATGTTTTTTTTTTTATGCCTAGTCACACACAGCCTCCATCCACAGTGCACAAAAATCAGCCTCAGCATTCCTTCACGTCTCAGCTGTAATCCGAACTGCAATCAGACATACGGATCCCCAGAGACGTAGGAATCTTTCTCACTCTATCACAGACATAACTAAGAACCGCCCGACTGGAAATGCGAGAAACGTGCAGAACATCTCACAAACAGAAAGACACTCGCTTTCCTCCTCTCTCCCCTCTCTCCACAACTCATCTGCAGCTTATCTCAGCCACAACTCAGAACTATTACAGCGCTATTACTGAAACGAACAACAGACGAGCTGGCTAAACAACATAACAGATACCGACATTTAAAGCCTTTGAAGCAGCTCTGACTGGGACGAGATAAGCCTACTTATCTCTCTACGCTTTCCATTATGGACAGAGAGGGAAAAAAAACACCCTGATCGGGCTCGGGAAAAAACGCCAGCTCACCGAAGAAAAACGTACTTCTAAGTTTCACAACTGTTCTCTCCTGTCTACTCTGCTACCTCTGCCACGGGGGACCCCCCCCCCCCCTTTTTCCCAGCCTCTGTAGAGACGGGAAGAGAAGAGAAGAGAAAAAAACTTCTTGCCAGCACAAACATGCCTGAGACAAATGCAGGATAACCACTCCGTAAATATACAACACAGGAAGCTTGAATCTGAAGAGGGAGGAAAAAAACAACCAAGCACATAAACTCTGAAAACACATTCTGTATTTACATCGGAGCTGCCCCTCTCTCCACGCACAGGAGAGATGGGAAGCCCGCAGCCTCCCCACTGCAATTAACACAGAATATACACATTAACACATTACCCTCCTCTCATACAATAAAGATAATGCAACACAACAACGTAAAACATACTTGCCTGAGCAGAAGACTTTGTAAGCCTGCGAATTCGACCAGCTTTTGGCAACTTTCCACGACACTGAGTGGATCTCTGGAACTACTGAGCGTCAGCTCTGTGTACCCACACTGGCTCAGCGGATCATCTCCAGCGGCAGCTGCCAGCCGGCCTCGGAGCTTCCAGACACCTGTGACCCGGTTTGGCAAGGACTGATGTGCACTGTCAGTCTAAGTTTAACATCCACGAGTGTCGCCGCTGGTTCTCTCGAATTGTAGCCCGTGTGTGCTCGGCTCCCACACACTACTCACACCAGCTTATCAGTCTCAGCGTGATAAGCTGTACAGTCCGTGTCCGTCTATTCCGCTTGTTTTGCTGTGGAATATCTTGAAACCATTTTCCGTCGGCCCCGGCCCCTGTCTGCCTGTATAGCTAGGCAGGGAAGGATTTCAGGCACCACTGTTTAAAATATGCTCCCGCGGACTTCACCTATGGAAGCTCGCTTTACAATTTGGAAGCTCTCCCCCATTGCAGCTCACTCCACATTGGTGCCTATCACCTTGCTTCGACACCATCGTCTCACAGACTGTGAGATCACTTGACTCTCCACACAGCAAACAGGATATAGACTTGCTCAGGCTTCTTTCAATGTTTCCGTCATTTATTCAAGTCACAGGAATACAGATAGATACATTCATCATATCCTAGCCATGCCAATCTTCATGTTGCGTTATAAGCTCATGATTAGACTCCCTCTTGAAGTCAATCAGGTACCTTCTTCCTAACTACGTTACACTAAACTACATATGTACAACATACATTATATCAGATTACAGAAAGGACGAACATGCTTAGGTCCCAGTCGGCCTTGCGAGCTAGTGCAGAAGGAAGAAGCAGAAGTGAGTTCTCCATTGCTTGCTCCAGCTTTAATACCGGCTAGGAAAGAGTTAAATATGACATCATCTTCGCCACCCCCTATATCAGTCTATTGGTGGACTCACTCATGGTGTCATCATACCCGCCTACTCGATTAATAATCGATGAGACATTTGACATACATGCAGGAATGTGAATATTTACAAAACATGA
The DNA here is from genome assembly GCF_040937935.1 of Hyperolius riggenbachi. Taxonomy (NCBI): domain Eukaryota; kingdom Metazoa; phylum Chordata; class Amphibia; order Anura; family Hyperoliidae; genus Hyperolius; species Hyperolius riggenbachi. Next base: position 264,361,675 of record NC_090650.1, on the reverse strand, counting down.
CTGATGTTTATTGTTCCAGGCCCAGGTCAGGGAGACCTGCGGCCTTGATCAGAACAGCTTCTTGGTATGTTCTAGTTCTGCTGACAGAACTGCAGATTTTCTCTCTTCAGAGAAAATCCCCTTAAAGGGCAGGTCTGCTCATCAAGCCTTTTTGACTAACTCAGTCCAAATAACTGAGGCCTACTTAAATTATAACAATCTCTGGCTCTAGCGGTAGCTCCTTAAGCTCGATAGTGTCGTCTTGTTGAGCTTCGTTTGGAAGCTCTGTTTGCGTATCTGATGCGGAGCTGTGGCGCTGTCTGCGGTCTGCACCGTAGAATTTAGAGCCTCTGGGTGTCATCCTGCGAGTGCCTCCAGTGTTAAAAGATCTGTTTGAAGGGCCTATTCCCTGGGAGGGCGATAGATCTTCTTCTTCGGGAAACCATTCGGGTAGGTGAACTTTCGGCAGGCCCAAAATTTTGCAAAAGTGTGGTGTGTCAGCTGGGCACAGAGCAGCGCGTTTATCGATCCTTTTGTGGCGTGTAGGCAGAAGGGGAATCTCCATCGATAAGCAATGCTTCTCTCTCTGAGCATTTGCAGCAATGGTTTCAGTGCTCTTCTGTTTTGGAGAGTGATGGCGGAGAGATCTTGAAACAGTTTTATATCTGCATCATTGAATTTAATTATCTCTTGCTCTCTTGCCTTTTTCATAACTTCCTCCTTGAGAGAGAAGCTAGCAAAGCAACAAATTACATCTCTCGGCGGATCATCATCGTTGCGCCTGGGTCTTAAGGCTCTGTGCGCCCTTTCTAGATCTATCTGCGTGTCTTTGGGCCTTTCCAGCAGCTCATTAAAGATGGCGGTGATCGCCGGTTTAATCTGGTCGTTCGGAATAGATTCAGGCAGGCCCCTCACTCTGATATTATTTCGTCTGCCTCTATTGTCCAGATCCTCTAGCCTTTGCTGGAAATCTAACAGTCTGGAGTCTTGATATGCTGCATGGCTTTGTATGTCACTAACCTGCTTTTTAGTGTTCTGCCCTTCTTGTTCTACGGTCAGCAGACGTTTGTTAATCTGTGTGACATCCTCTTTCAGCTCTGCGATGGCTGCAGTGAAGGTTTCTTTGATATCAGCAGCAATTGCCTTCATGATTTCAGTTGTGGGCATAGTGTTTAGACTATCCAGAACCCCCTTATCGGAGTGCAAAGTAAAAATAGAGGCGCCAAAACAGGATAAGATAAATTTAAAAACCGTTTAAAATGAGGGGGTGGGTGGAACCAATACCCTCAAAAATGACCAGGCTAAATACAAGCCGTAATAACAAACAGATATTTATTGGTCTCCAAAAATAATGCAACGCGTTTCACGGGCAGACATCCCGCTTCATCAGGCAATCTGAGGTAGGAGAACACTGGGGAAAAAAAGAAAACAGAAAAAACAATGCTAGGAGGTACTCAAATATCTTTTCATCACAATTTTTCATAACACCCTTATCATTCTAATAAACTTCCATCTGGTTTTATCAGTGATTGGTAGTGATGTCTTATAGAGAAAAGACTAACCCTGTGACAAAATAGGTCCAACCACCCCGTGGTGGGAAACGTTTATATGCATGTATATAGTCAGCAGCTAGTGAGGCAATGTTGTCCATGCACGGCGGCATGTGAAAGTATTAGTGTAAAAACAGAATAACACTTACCAGATATAGGTCAATTGTGAGCTAGAGCGCCTCTGTAGTATGGGTGCGCTCTCCTTGGATCCTTTTATTGAATGGCTGAGCACTGGAACTCCCGCCGAGCGGGTCTGGGGGCCGGAAAAGGATCTGACGCAAGGGCAGCACCATATGTCATGAGTACATTGCATCATTGTAAAGAATAGGGCCGCACAAAGTCGCTTGCCCGGACGCACTTACGCAACGTGCGCACGCGTCACGGTGTAAGAGGTGATGTGGGCGGGTGCGTATGCAAGCGGCGACGCCTGTATACAGGCGTCATAATATGGAGAGTGATGTGGGCAGATCTGTATGTGCAGGAGGCGGCGCATGCGTCTAGGCAGAGAGAGGCACCGCCGTCACCATCAGAAGTAAGGGCGACTTGCCCTACTTACTCGAAAGGGGGGGGTACAAACTAAAAACCCATATGGGAAGGAAGCGATCAACAACTGTTAGAGGCGAAATGGGGTCCCTTTGTGATTGGGACTGAATCATCAATTAAATAGCTATAGGTAGCCTATATCGCTGTAGTAACAGTGTCGTGATGTAGCTAAGTGGCTGTCTAGATGTTCTGCTGCCTCCCGCTGGTTTAAAATTGTATTACACCTGTATCAGAACAATATCAAATATAAAGTACTGTGTTTAGTTTTGGGAGAAAACATTTTCTTCATGTAAATAATTCTTGTGGATGTTATTGATTCTATGTTTTGCCGTCATGGTTTCCCTATATGTTGTTAAAAATATGGGAGGTGCCCTCCAGAGTAGCATAAAATGTACAATGTATAAATTACTATAATACAGATTACAAATAACCTATAAAACTGAGCCATCAAAAGACTTCAAAAAACAACATAAGGTAAACAGGAAGACATTAAAAATTTGTTAAAAATAAAAAGAGGTAAAAAGAGGTAAAAGAGAGGACTAAAATGAAAACGTTTAGGCCTAATAATTCAGTACAGTTTTTCCAGCACTTCGTTTAACCCTTCTGGAATAAGGGTTCTTAGTGTCTGGATCCAATACATTTATATACATTTTATCTATTAGGAATAATCAGGATATCACCATTAAACCCGCAGACAAGGGAGGGGGGATAGTTATCCTCAACACAGCTGATTACATCACAGAAGCTCATAGACTATTAAACAACCCCCTCCATTACACAAAGCTCAGTATAGACCCCACCCCTACATTCAACCTTATGCTCAAATCCTTCATTAATCAAGCTTTTTTCAACAACATTGTTACCAAAAATGAACGCAACTTCATCATCAACCATCACCCAAAAACTCCATTTTTTTACTACCTACCAAAAATCCACAAAAACCTCATTAATCCCCCCGGTAGACCGATTATATCTGGAATGGATTCCATGACAAGCAATTTATCCAAATTTTTGGACACACATTTACAACCGCTGGTATAATCTTTACCGTCCTATCTCAAGGACTCCCAACACCTCATTTCTCTACTGGAAAACATCTCATGGGAGACCGACTACTGTTGGCTGACATGTGATGTCTCATCATTATATACAAACATTCCACACTCTTTTGGACTCCAAGCATTGGACCACTATCTAGCCACCAACCCTAAAATGCCCCCCACACAACAACAATTCTTGATAAATTGCGCCGAATTCATCTTGCAACATAATGTCTTCTCTTTTATGGATAGCTTTTATCACCAGGCCACGGGAACAGCCATGGGGAGCTCGTTCGCACCCTCATATGCAAACCTAGCAATGGGATATTTAGAATTACTCAAATTCCACGACCAAAATCCATTCTCCAAAAACATTATTCTTTATCGAAGGTATATAGACGACCTCGTATTAATTTGGAAGGGGGAACATGCCCTCATACCCAGCTTCCTAGAATATCTTAACAACAATCCAGCAGGCCTCACATTTACCAGTCAACACCACTCCACATCCATAGAGTTCCTTGATCTGGTACTCTATATACAAGATACAACCATCCATACCAAAACACACTTTAAAACAGTAGATTCGAACAATTTTATACACTTCAACAGTTTTCACTACCGTCCATGGACCACCAATACACCCTACCAGTGGTGCTCAGCAGAGCTCGAATATTCGAGTAGCTCGAATATTCGAGCTCTTTTTCAGCTATCCGAGCTCGGTATTCGAGCTCCGAATAGCTGTAGCTATTCGAATGGGCTATCCGAGTACACTCGAATAGCCCATTCACTATTCGAGCTATTCGAGCAAACGGCGCTATTCGAGCTCGGTACCAAGCTCGAATAGCGTCATAGCCCAGATTGATGTCCTTAGAGCCAATCAGAGGGCTCCCAGGCCCTCTGACGGCAGCCAATCACAGAGGGGGACCCTGGCCAGCCCCTACCCTATAAATAGCGGCCGCCATGTTCCGTTTCTCCATGCTTGCCTGAGACTTGTACAGAGAGAGAGTTGCTCCTTTGTGCTTTGGCTTAGCAAGTGCTCTATTGTGATCATTTACCTAGCGTTTTTGCTCACCTACACCTGCCATATACACCTATATTGTTGTTAGTTAGATAGACATTGTATTTTAGTTAGTAGCTTGTGTGTTACATTAGAGACAGGCAGCTGCTGCAAGCTTACAGGTTTAGGCCTCAGGGGGGCCTTGCCTCTGTGGGCAGCTGTCCTCTGTTTATTTCTCTCATCTATACCAGTATTTCTGCTGTCCTTTACTAATAGTATTGTAGTTATACTGTACTAGGAGTAGGACACTCACTGACTGTCACTGTTTATAGGCTACTAGCTAGCTCCTGCGTGTGTGCACTCACTCACTGTCTGTGTGTACACACACTCTATTTCCTTCTGATTACTGATAGATTATTGTTAGTTAGTTGTACTTACTGTTACTACTTACTCTTACTGTACTAGGAGTCTAGGACACTCAGTCAGACAGTCACTGTGTTCATAGGCTACTAGCTCCTGCGTGCGGTCACTCACTGTCTGAGTGTACACACACCACCCACACTCCATTTCCTTCTGATCGCTGATTGATTATTGTAATTAGTTAGTTCTACTTACTGTTACTACTTACTCTTACTGTACTAGGAGTCTAGGACACTCAGTCACTGTGTTCATAGGCTACTAGCTCCTGCGTGCGGTCACTCACTGTCTGAGTGTACACACACCACCCACACTCCATTTCCTTCTGATCGCTGATTGATTATTAGTTAGTTCTACTTACTGTTACTACTTACTCTTACTGTACTAGGAGTCTAGGACACTCAGTCACTGTGTTCATAGGCTACTAGCTCCTGCGTGCGGTCACTCACTGTCTGAGTGTACACACACCACCCACACTCCATTTCCTTCTGATCGCTGATTGATTATTGTAATTAGTTAGTTCTACTTACTGTTACTACTTACTCTTACTGTACTAGGAGTCTAGGACACTCAGTCACTGTGTTCATAGGCTACTAGCTCCTGCGTGCGGTCACTCACTGTCTGAGTGTATACACACCACCCACACTCCATTTCCTTCTGATCGCTGATTGATTATTAGTTAGTTCTACTTACTGTTACTACTTACTCTTACTGTACTAGGAGTCTAGGACACTCAGTCACTGTGTTCATAGGCTACTAGCTCCTGCGTGCGGTCACTCACTGTCTGAGTGTACACACACCACCCACACTCCATTTCCTTCTGATCGCTGATTGATTATTGTAATTAGTTAGTTCTACTTACTGTTACTACTTACTCTTACTGTACTAGGAGTCTAGGACACTCAGTCACTGTGTTCATAGGCTACTAGCTCCTGCGTGCGGTCACTCACTGTCTGAGTGTACACACACCACCCACACTCCATTTCCTTCTGATCGCTGATTGATTATTAGTTAGTTCTACTTACTGTTACTACTTACTCTTACTGTACTAGGAGTCTAGGACACTCAGTCACTGTGTTCATAGGCTACTAGCTCCTGCGTGCGGTCACTCACTGTCTGAGTGTACACACACCACCCACACTCCATTTCCTTCTGATCGCTAATTGATTATTGTAATTAGTTAGTTCTACTTACTGTTACTACTTACTCTTACTGTACTAGGAGTCTAGGACACTCAGTCACTGTGTTCATAGGCTACTAGCTCCTGCGTGCGGTCACTCACTGTCTGAGTGTACACACACCACCCACACTCCATTACCTTCTGATCGCTGATTGATTATTGTAATTAGTTAGTTCTACTTACTGTTACTACTTACTCTTACTGTACTAGGAGTCTAGGACACTCAGTCACTGTGTTCATAGGCTACTAGCTCCTGCGTGCGGTCACTCACTGTCTGAGTGTACACACACCACCCACACTCCATTACCTTCTGATCGCTGATTGATTATTAGTTAGTTCTACTTACTGTTACTACTTACTCTTACTGTACTAGGAGTCTAGGACACTCAGTCACTGTGTTCATAGGCTACTAGCTCCTGCGTGCGGTCACTCACTGTCTGAGTGTACACACACTAAATTTACTTGTGATTACTACTGATTATTGTAACTGCTAGTTGTACTTCCTGACTGTTACTACTTACTTACTGTACTAGGGGACACTCACTCAGTCACCTCACCAACCAACCCACTCCATTAAAGTACCCCACTTTTCACCCGCCCTTTTACAAAACTTTTGTCTATACGCCCAAAACATTGAAGATGTCTGGAAGTGGCAGCCAGCGCGGTTTGGGCAAGGGGAAGGGCAGCAAGGGAATCAGGAGGAGAGGGAGCAGCATTGTGGCAAGCCGCGGCCGCGGGCGCGCCACCATGCACAGTTCCGCAGCAGCAGCAGCAGCGTCAGTGGCTAACATTCCTCCCATAGCCACTGGCCGTGGACGCCTTGGGCGCCGCCCAGCAGGAGCATCTGCAACTCACGCTGCAGAGACACAGCAGCAGCAGCGTGTAGCACCTGCTCCCATTTTCCTCCAGCCGGGTCGGAAACGTCCCATTGAGGAAAAGGATGCAGACACTGTGGTGCAACTCATGACGGAGGATGAGCAGCCCGCCATCAGCTCTGCATCCGAGGCCTCCACCCTCACCACCACCACCACCCCTGTTCGCAGCAGCCGCCCAGCAGGGTCTGGGGAGGAGGCCAGTTCACCGTCACTCGCCGACCTGTCATTCAGCAGTCTTTTGACCCCAGGCATCATGAGTAAATTGTCTGCTGTTGTTGGCGATCTTGAGGAGGAGATGCTGATGGGCACTTTGGGGGATGAGGGATTGGACAGCAAGACTGTGGCGACAGTCAAGCAGCCCATCCATGCATCAGGAGAGGAGTTTGGGGGGTCCTCATCCCAGCAGGACATGTTTCAGGAGGGGGAGGATGATGATGACCCGGTGACAGACAGAGACTGGGTGCCACCACCTCCAGGGGATGTCGTCCTCAGCAGCTCTGAGGAGGAGGAGGAGGATGCGCTTGTGGGCCTTGCAAGGAGGCGCATCATTGCAAGCATTGGCAGCGTCCCACAGCCTGCTGGTGTCTCAGGCTCAGCAGCAGCAGCAGCAGCATCAGCCAGTACCACCCCCAGCCGCACCCAAGCCCCCCCCCCAACCACCACAGGGAGACAGGCAGCAGCGCTTCCATGCCGTAGGGGGAAGTTTCTGTCACCAATCTGGCGGTTTTTCACCATGCCCACTGTGTACAGCAAGTACGCCACTTGCAACCACTGTCAGCGGAAGTTGAGCAGAGGTGCAGACCCCTTAAAGTTCAGCACCAGCTCGCTCATCAACCACCTTGCGGCTAAACATTTCCACCAGCATGAGGAGTTCCAGAGGCTGAAGGCATCTGCTGCTGGCAGTGGCACCACACCCATCACTGCACAGCCTTCAGCAGCAGCAGCAGCAACAGCAGCCACCCGCCCTCCTGCTCCTCCAGCAGCACCAGCAGGAGTGCGGAAACGCACTGCTCCTCCCCCCTCTGCAACTCCTGCCGCCGACACTGAGGCCTGTTCTGGCAGCCAGTCCTCAGTGGCCTCCTCTGCTGTGTCTGCTGATTCCCGTGTCAGCAAAAGGCCACGCCAGAGCCTTTTGAGCGAGTCCTTCCAGGGGGTGGTTAGGGCTCTGCCTCCCAGCAGCCGTCGCGTGCGGCAGCTGAACGGCTTGCTGGCACGGGCCATGTGCTCCCAACTCCTGCCGTACACGCTCGTGCAGGAGGGGAGCGACATTCGTGCGCTGCTTGCTTGCGCAGCCCCAGACTGGCAGCTCCCCAGCAGACACTTCTTTGCCCGCAAGGCCATTCCTGCACTGCACCGCTTTGTGATGGCCAATGTGGAGCGAGGGCTGGAGCACGCGGTTGGTGAAAGGGTCCACGTCACCATGGACTCCTGGAGCAGCCGCTTCGGGACAGGCCGCTACCTGTCCTTCACTGTCCACTGGGTCAGCTTGGTGGAAGGGGGTGAGGATGGGAGAGCAGCAGCGGGCACAGCAGCAGCAGCAACACAGTGGGTGGTGCCACCCCGCAGGCTCAGGGGAACTGCAGCAGGTTCCTCCGATCCTCTGCCATCCTCCGGCACACCTGGCCAAACCCCCCCGCCTCAGCAGCAGCGTGAAGGCCCGCCACTGCCAAGCGCTGCTGCACTTGGTCAGCCTTGGGAAGACCAAGCTGACGGCAACCCATGTGTTGGCCAAACTCCAGGAGCAGGAGAGGATTTGGCTGACCCCCAGAGGCCTCAGAGTCGGAGAGGTGGTGGCCGACAATGGGGCCAATCTGGTTGCCGCAATAGACAGGGGAAACCTGACCCACATCCCCTGTCTTGCCCACGTGCTGAACCTGGTGGTGCAGAAGTTCCTGCGCACCTACCAGGGGATGGGCGAACTGCTGGAAACGGCAAGGAATGTTGTGCGTCACTTCCGGCGCTCGGCTGCAGCCTGTGCGAGCCTGGAAGACGTGCAAAAGGAGCTGGATCTGCCACGCCATCGGCTGATCCTTGACGTTCCGACTCGCTGGAACTCCACCCTGGCGATGTTGGAGCGTCTGGTTGAACAGAGGCGCGCTGTCAAACAGTACCTTGCCCTGGCCACTGTTTCCGCAGCTCTGAGAAGGGACAAGACCAGCAACTTCCCGTCCATCGTCCCCGATGATGACTGGAGGCACATGCAGCAGGTGTGCTTAGTGCTGGCTCCCTTCCTGCAGGCCACAAACATGGTGAGCAGGGACCATGCTATGGTCTGCGAGTGGGTGCCCCTGGTTTCTCTGCTGAACAGGGCCCTCGATGCTTTGCTGGAACAGGGAGCGGCAGCCTTGGACCAGCAGGAGCGGCAACCAGCTGCGCAGTCCACCTCTGAGGGGGAGGAGGAGGAGGACTTGGTGGAGGTCCCTGACCTGGCTGCTGATGAGGGGGATCAGCACAGCGCAGCTGAGTTGGTGCGGGGGTGGAGAGAGGATGAGGCGGCAGAGGAGGAGGATGAGGACAGCACTGACGTCGATGTGCCAGCAGACGTGGCCCGCCTCTTCCCAATGGCAGCGCACATGCTGATGTGCCTGCGCAGGGACCCCAGGGTGATCCAGATGAAGCAGAGGGAGGACATCTGGATCAGCATGATGTTGGACCCACGCCTCAAGGGGAAGTTGAGCCAGTTCCTGCCGCCTGCAGGAGGAGACCCAGCGCAACAAATAAGGAGCTTGCAGCAGGCCCTTGTTGAGCGCTTGGAGGAAGCCTTCCCCCAGCCTTCCACCCCCACTGTCCAGCAGCCAGCACAGAGGCAGCAGCAGGTGCCTGCATCCAGCAGCAGCAAGCGCCCCACAGACCTGCTGTCTCTCAGCCACGAGCTCTACAGGACTGTAGAGGCTCCGGCAGCAGTGACTAGAGAGGAGATGCATGCAGCAGCATCCTCCTCCGGTCACAGCCAGCGCCTGACCCGCATGGTGGCTGACTACATGGGGTCGTACAGCGGGCTTGACAGCGATGCCCCTGTTGATCCCATGGAGTATTGGGTCAAGCGCATGGAGATCTGGAGCGAGCTGGCGCAGTACGCCCTGGAAGTGCTGTCCTGCCCCCCTTCCAGCGTGCTGTCCGAGCGCTGCTTCAGTGCAGCTGGTGGCGTGGTCACCGAGAAACGCTCACGTCTGTCTCACAAGTCTGTGGACAGACTGACGTTTCTCAAGATGAACCAGGCGTGGGTGGAAGGCGAGTTCCTGGCCCCTGTTGTCGGCGAGAGGGGGACATGAACTGGCTGCCGGAACCATCGTTAATGTGCCTTACCACCCTTTACCACCTCCTGGCTCCTGCTCACTAAGCCAGCCTGGTTCACTTTGACTATTACGTCGCCTGCAGCCACACATTTTACACCTACAGTGGGCTGCTGTGTACTGCCCTTCTGCTGTCTGTCTGTGTTTCCCACTGCCAGGGTACACAGAATTACCTTCTTCTGCTGCCACTCTGCCACCAGCTATTACGTCAAACAATAGCTATATTGGTTGCAAAACCAAAAACCAAAAAACCATAAAAAAAAAAAAAGGTTTAATTTTTCTGAGGGGCCCGGGTTGAAAACTGTGTTGTCCCAGTTGTGTATTGGACACAATGTGGGCTGCACGACCGCTGTCTGGGACCTCCTGTTGTGTTTATTTACAGCCCTGGTATCACCGCTAGGTACCAGGGCTATTATGTCACGCTGTCTACCTGCTGCCACACTCACACTGCTCCTCCATACCTCCTCCTGCTGCTGCTGCTGCTGTCTGTCTGTGTTTCCCACTGCCAGGGTACACAGATGATTTACCTTCTGCTGCCACTCTGCCACCAGCTATTACGTCAAACAATAGCTGCTCGCCTACTCCTCCATTCCTCCTCCTGCTGCTGCTTCCTGTCTGTGTTTCCCACTGCCAGGGTACACAGATGATTTACCTTCTGCTGCCACTCTGCCACCAGCTATTACGTCAAACAATAGCTGCTCGCCTACTCCTCCATTCCTCCTCCTGCTGCTGCTGTCTGTCTGTGTTTCCCACTGCCAGGGTACACAGAATTACCTTCTTCTGCTGCCACTCTGCCACCAGCTATTACGTCAAACAATAGCTATATTGGTTGCAAAACCAAAAACCAAAAAACCATAAAAAAAAAAAAAAGGTTTAATTTTTCTGAGGTGCCCGGGTTGAAAACTGTGTTGTCCCAGTTGTGTATTGGACACAATGTGGGCTGCACGACCGCTGTCTGGGACCTCCTGTTGTGTTTATTTACAGCCCTGGTATCACCGCTAGGTACCAGGGCTATTATGTCACGCTGCCTACCTGCTGCCACACTCACACTGCTCCTCCATACCTCCTCCTGCTGCTGCTGCTGCTGTCTGTCTGTGTTTCCCACTGCCAGGGTACACAGATGATTTACCTTCTGCTGCCACTCTGCCACCAGCTATTACGTCAAACAATAGCTGCTCGCCTACTCCTCCATTCCTCCTCCTGCTGCTGCTGTCTGTCTGTGTTTCCCACTGCCAGGGTACACAGATGATTTACCTTCTGCTGCCACTCTGCCACCAGCTATTACGTCAAACAATAGCTATATTGGTTGCAAAACCAAAACCAAACAAACCATTAAAAAAAAAAAAAAAAGGTTTAATTTTTCTGAGGTGCCCGGGTTGAAAACTGTGTTGTCCCAGTTGTGTATTGGACACAATGTGGGCTGCACGACCGCTGTCTGGGACCTCCTGTTGTGTTTATTTACAGCCCTGGTATCACCGCTAGGTACCAGGGCTATTATGTCACGCTGCCTACCTGCTGCCACACTCACACTGCTCCTCCATACCTCCTCCTGCTGCTGCTGCTGCTGCTGCTGTCTGTCTGTGTTTCCCACTGCCAGGGTACACAGATGATTTACCTTCTGCTGCCACTCTGCCACCAGCTATTACGTCAAACAATAGCTGCTCGCCTACTCCTCCATTCCTCCTCCTGCTGCTGCTGTCTGTCTGTGTTTCCCACTGCCAGGGTACACAGATGATTTACCTTCTGCTGCCACTCTGCCACCAGCTATTACGTCAAACAATAGCTATATTGGTTGCAAAACCAAAACCAAACAAACCATTGAAAAAAAAAAAAAGGTTTAATTTTTCTGAGGTGCCCGGGTTGAAAACTGTGTTGTCCCAGTTGTGTATTGGACACAATGTGGGCTGCACGACCGCTGTCTGGGACCTCCTGTTGTGTTTATTTACAGCCCTGGTATCACCGCTAGGTACCAGGGCTATTATGTCACGCTGCCTACCTGCTGCCACACTCACACTGCTCCTCCATACCTCCTCCTGCTGCTGCTGCTGCTGTCTGTCTGTGTTTCCCACTGCCAGGGTACACAGATGATTTACCTTCTGCTGCCACTCTGCCACCAGCTATTACGTCAAACAATAGCTGCTCGCCTACTCCTCCATTCCTCCTCCTGCTGCTGCTGTCTGTCTGTGTTTCCCACTGCCAGGGTACACAGAATTACCTTCTGCTGCCACTCTGCCACCAGCTATTACGTCAAACAATAGCTGCTCGCCTACTCCTCCATTCCTCCTCCTGCTGCTGCTGTCTGTCTGTGTTTCCCACTGCCAGGGTACACAGAATTACCTTCTGCTGCCACTCTGCCACCAGCTATTACGTCAAACAATAGCTATATTGGTTGCAAAACCAAAACCAAACAAACCATTAAAAAAAAAAAAAAAAGGTTTAATTTTTCTGAGGTGCCCGGGTTGAAAACTGTGTTGTCCCAGTTGTGTATTGGACACAATGTGGGCTGCACGACCGCTGTCTGGGACCTCCTGTTGTGTTTATTTACAGCCCTGGTATCACCGCTAGGTACCAGGGCTATTATGTCACGGCGAGCTGCCTGCCTCATTGACTGCCTGCTGCCACACACTCATCCTCCTCCTCCTGCTGCTGAATTTACCTCCTGCTGTCTTTGTGTTTCCACTGCCAGGGAGCACATACAATGGCGCTTCCAACATGCGTGCGCCCACCAGCTATTTGTTACGCTCAAAAATAGCTGCATTTCTTTAAAAAAAAAATTGAAAAGAGAAATACGTGAAGAAGAAGAAGACGATATTGAAAAGGAAGGAGAAGATGAAGATGAAGAAGAAGAAGAAGATGAAGATGAAGAAGAAGAAGAAGATGAAGAAGAAGATGAAAAAGAAGAAGAAGATGAAGAAGATGAAGAAGATGAAGAAGATGAAGAAGAAGAAGATGAAGATGAAGAAGAAGAAGAAGAAGAAGAAGAAGAAGAAGAAGAAGAAGAAGAAGAAGAAGAAGAAGAAGAAGAAGAAGAAGAAGAAGAAGAAGAAGAAGAAGAAGAAGAAGAAGAAGAAGAAGATGAAGAAGACAATATAGAAGAAGAAGAAGAAGATATAGAAGAAGAAGATCGAGAAGAAGAAGAAGAAAGATAAAGAAGAAGAAGAACAAGTATATACAGTAACACTACTGAACAAAATTAAGGACACAACTTCTCTTTCCACATTTTTTTTTAAAGGAACATCCCCACATAATCACTTGCTGTTGTTACTTGGAAAAAAAGAGGTTTCTTGCATCATTCACCCTCAAAACAAGTGTTGGAAGCTATTTAAGGCCAATTCGAATAGTCAGCTCGAATAGTTAGCTCGAATACCGACTCGAATAGTGAGCTCGAAGTCCGAGGTCGAATCGAATAGTAAAAATTATTCGACTCGAATATTCGACTGACCTCGAATAATTTACTATTCGAATTCGACCAAACTCGAATTTTAAAAAGGGGTATTTGAGCATCACTACACCCTACTGCCAATACCGTAGAATATTCCGCAATTGCACAAACCCAGCCACGTTTCACACTCAATCAAGAGTCTTAACAAAAATTTTTTTAGAACGAGGGTACCCAAAGAAACTCATTCAGGATGCTAAACACAAAGCCACTATCATCCAGGATACCAATGGGACTTCTCATGGGTCCCCGGATCATCCGATCTTTCCGCGATTCATCACAGGGGTATAGTACCCAACATACACAAATCCGTTCCATTCTAAAGCATAGATGGGAAATACTATCACAAGACCCATACTTGAGACCCACCCTGCCCAAAGACCCCTTTTGACATTTAGAAGAGCCCCCAACTTACGTGGACTTCTGGCCCCTAGCAAATTCAGATCCGTTCCCACTTTTAACACACCTCACACGAATTCCACAACCCCCGGCTCTTCTCCATGCAACCATTCACGTTGCACAGCCTGTCAGTTTGTAAACCCTACAGAAGAATTCCAGTCCACTTCCACAAATGTGTCCTTTCACATTAAACACAAACTAAATTGTCTATCAAAAAACGTTATATATCTCATTTCCTGCCCTGCAAAGTACAGTATGTAGGACGTACTACACAACTGGTTAGAGACCGGATTGGACAACACAAGAGAAATATTGTTAAAAAATTTCTGTCACATAGTGTATCCAAGCATTACAGTACCCATCACAATGGAGACCCCAAATCCCTCAGGGTCACACTCATTGAGCAGATACAAACCACTAATATTTCTGAGGCGATACGGACAAGAGAAATGTATTGGATCCAGACACTAAGAACCCTTATTCCAGAAGGGTTAAACGAAGTGCTGGAAAAACTGTACTGAATTATTAGGCCTAAACGTTTTCATTTTAGTCCTCTCTTTTACCTCTTTTTACCTCTTTTTATTTTTAACTAATTTTTAATGTCTTCCTGTTTACCTTATGTTGTTTTTTGAAGTCTTTTGATGGCTCAGTTTTATAGGTTATTTGTAATCTGTATTATAGTAATTTATACATTGTACATTTTATGCTACTCTGGAGGGCACCTCCCATATTTTTAACAACATATAGGGAAACCATGACAGCAAAACATAGAATCAATAACATCCACAAGAATTATTACATGAAGAAAATGTTTTCTCCCAAAACTAAACACAGTACTTTATATTTGATATTGTTCTGATACAGGTGTAATACAATTTTAAACCAGCGGGAGGCAGCAGAACATCTAGACAGCCACTTAGCTACATCACGACACTGTTACTACAGCGATATAGGCTACCTATAGCTATTTAATTGATGATTCAGTCCCAATCACAAAGGGACCCCCTTTCGCCTCTAACAGTTGTTGATCGCTTCCTTCCCATATGGGTTTTTAGTTTGTACCCCCCCCTTTCGAGTAAGTAGGGCAAGTCGCCCTTACTTCTGATGGTGACGGCGGCGCCTCTCTCTGCCTAGACGCATGCGCCGCCTCCTGCACATACAGATCTGCCCACATCACTCTCCATATTATGACGCCTGTATACAGGCGTCGCCGCTTGCATACACACCCGCCCACATCACCTCTTACACCGTGACGCGTGCGCACGTTGCGTAAGTGCGTCCGGGCAAGCGACTTTGTGCGGCCCTATTCTTTACAATGATGCAATGTACTCATGACATATGGTGCTTGCCCTTGCGTCAGATCCTTTTCCGGCCCCCAGACCCGCTCGGCGGGAGTTCCAGTGCTCAGCCATTCAATAAAAGGATCCAAGGAGAGCGCACCCATACTACAGAGGCGCTCTAGCTCACAATTGACCTATATCTGGTAAGTGTTATTGTGTTTTTACACTAATACTTTCACATGCCGCCGTGCATGGACAACATTGCCTCACTAGCTGCTGACTATATACATGCATATAAACGTTTCCCACCACGGGTGGTTGGACCTATTTTGTCACAGGGTTAGTCTTTTCTCTATAAGACATCACTACCAATCACTGATAAAACCAGATGGAAGTTTATTAGAATGATAAGGGTGTTATGAAAAATTGTGATGAAAAGATATTTGAGTACCTCCTAGCATTGTTTTTTCTGTTTTCTTTTTTTCCCAGTGTTCTCCTACCTCAGATTGCCTGATGAAGCGGGATGTGTGCCCGTGAAACGCGTTGCATTATTTTTGGAGACCAATAAATATCTGTTTGTTATTACGGCTTGTATTTAGCCTGGTCATTTTGAGGGTATTGGTTCCACCACCCCCTCATTTTAAACGCTTTTTTAAATTTATCTTATCCTGTTTTGGCGCCTCTATTTTTACTTTGCATATCTTGTCCACCCCAGGTGGAGGGGTGTATCCCCATTTTCCTACTTTAGAGAGCGACTTTTTAATGCCTGAGTGGGGTCAGGTAGATAATTCTCCCCACCTGTCATTACAGTGGTTGCCTATGTGGTGACCCACACTTGTGAGTATATTCTCATTCAAATTATTTTTTTCTCATATTGGTGAAACATACTACACTAGATACGGCTCTCGGTCTTTGTGTTCTGTCTTTTCAAGCACGCCCCCCTTATCGGAGTGGCTGTATGAGTCCCTTGACTCGTTTCTGCTGTGCGGCGTTGAGCTTAGGAGGGGCTGACGCCATGTTGCTGTTCACAGGGCCCAGACTGTCCGGACTTCTGCTGCTGGCGGAAAATCTCCGGAATAGATTTAGAAGCCGGCGTCTCTACGGTCCCGGTGTTCTTAGGATTCGGCTGGGACTTCTTAGGTGCTTTATTAGTGCTCATATTAGCCTTAGGCTGGGAAAGAAGCGGGTCTATGGCGGAGCTCGTCTCTTACGCGGCCATCTTCCAGCAGCGCCAGACCACGCCCCCCAGTTATAGCTTTCAATTCTCTGAGTGCTGGACCTTGCCTTACTACTTAGTCTAGTTAAAGTTCCGGTGAGCTACATTTCATATACTGCGCATCAGTGTGATATATATGTACTCTAGTCAGTCAGTATTGTATTATTGTAATATTGTATATTGTTCTGTGTATCCAAGGGCCTGACTCTTGACCTAGAATCTGCCTAGCCCCTCTGTATTACTGCCATCTGATATCTGTGTATGACTCGGCCTGTCCCTGACTTCGCTCCTGTTTGATCCTTCCAATACGACTGACATCTGACCTATGTGTATGACTTTGGCCTGTATAACATTTTCGCACCTGTGTTAAGCCTACTGTACTTTAGCCCTCTGATTACCAGTGTATGATCCTAGTCTGTTATTGACCTTGCTCTGCCTCAGTCCCTGTGTCCAGCATAACGCTGACTTCGTGTATGACCTCAGTTGACGATCTGGCCTCGATTATCGTATATTCAGTGTACACTTCATAGCCTGCATCACAGCCAGCATTACAATTACCATCTGGAGCCCGTATGGAATTTTTTCAATTTTGGGGCTAATTTGACTATTCCTTGGTAAGGGTTTTGCGCCTTCCTATGGATCAACAGGGATATGGGAGGGAGCAGGTTGGTGTTGTACTTTATTTTCTGTTTGAACTTGATGTATGTATGTCTTTTTAAACCCAAATAACTACATAACTATGTAACATATATAATTGTTAACATCACACAGGACCCTCAAATTAGTATCTAACACTCATTCGCCATAGAAGTACCTTCAGAAATAAAATAGTCTTGGAACTAACACATTTACATTCCAGATTGTAACGATTGGGGAATTATTTCCGTGGTCAGCGCACTACGGAATTCCTCCACAAGCGTGTAATTAGAGAGAACCCAGCTAAGGGTGCTATGCACCTGTAGAGGGAGATTCCCACCGGCAGATGGAGCTGTGGAGTGCAGATGAACACAGCCTCTGCACGACCACAGATGTCAGATAGGAATTGCACGAGTTGAAGCAATGCAGGACTGGATAGCTCTAAAAGAAAGAGAACACAGGGACAAAATGAATGTGTGTCCACCAATCTAGTCGCCACCCAGCGACGGTGAACACACATCAGCAGAAACAAAGTATGAACGCAATTGCAAGTGTAGCGATTGCCAATAGTGACACAAGACCGAACTAGACTGAGCATAAGTGTAGAGAAAGAGCACAGAGACAGAATGTATGTGTGTCCACCAATCTAGTCGCCACCCAGCGACGGTGAACACACAACAACGGAAACGAAGTGGGAATGCAATCGCAAGTGTAGTGATTGCAAATAGTGACACAAGACTGAATCAGACAGAGCACAAATGCAACAAGAAAGACATAACACAAAACAACGATCAAAACAACATGGAAAATAACAACCGCTAGCTAAGTGCGAACCGCACTTATTCGCAAACAGCGAACTGCGTTTAAGACACGATCACCGGGCACCCAGTGATAAGCGTGCCACCCTATGAATGAAACACAAACATGAAATAGAGAACGCGAACGCTTTCTAAACGGTTATCTCTTTGAGCCTACCGCAAGCGTTCGTACCAGACAAGACCGACAGATGGGACTACCAGTAGCAAACCGCTGCTCTGGTTAGCACCCCTAAGGCAGGATACAGAAGGAACCACTGCTGCTACCGCTAGAGCGATGCGATCCAGACAGACAAACAGATGGGGCTACCAGTAGCAACTGCTGCTCTGGTTAGCACCCCTAGACAGACAGAATGATTTTCTGTCGACCACCGCTGGCGACAAGACAATCGAGACAGAGAGACAGAACAAGGCAATACAGATATACAACCTGACTGCACTAGAAGGGATGCCTAGTGCAGTCTCAAGGAATACTCTAGATAATCTTTCGCAAACAATAGCAAGGCTGACACTCCAGGAGAGTATAGCAGGAACAAACCATCATGACCAGCAAGGAATTCTGGGAGCAAAAGGTATTTATACTGCAAGCCATCAAAGGAGGCAGCTAAACAATTTTCATGACAAGTATATGCAAATTCCTCACCAGCAGAGCAACTCTGAAAGTTGCAAAGCGAAGACAGGTCTCTTTTGCAGAGATCTGCAACACTCAGACCTGGTCAAGAATGGTCAAACAGCTGTCTGCCTGTGCAGACAGCTGAGCGGATCATTACACAGATACATTTGGTGCATTCTCTTTGTACTTCCTATGCTTTCACTTAGTTCTGCATCAATATAATGACTTCAGATCTATCGAGATTTATCAAGAATTTCTCTGAGCAAGGATGATAATTTTTTAATTGCGTTTAGTGCTTGTAACAATGATGTGTTGTTTTTAAGCAATTTATAAATAAAGTATCATTGCTTTAGCTTTCTTAGCTGCAGAAACATACAAGATTTTTACAAAATTTGGCAATGTCACAAAATGTTAATGTTAAGTGTACCTGAGAAGGGAGAACAAGATAACTTTAACTTTCCTGTGTCTTCTTCCCCAGGGCCCTGAAAGACTATGGGGGGGGGGGGGGCACCAATCATGCTCCCATGGCCAGGAGAGTTCTCTGCATGCAAAGGTTGCATAGACTTGTTATTTTACATGCGCAGGATACTCCTGGCCAGGAGCATGGTCAAGAAAACGTGCAGCCAGGACAGTGCAAGCGCAGTAGTGAAGGGGACCCAGAGGACACTAAGGGCCTTGAGAAGACTGTAACCTTCTTAGTACACAACACCACAGCAGGAAGGAACATATTCGTAATTGTTAACCCTCCAAACATGAAAAAGCGACAGTTGTTATTGTTATAAAAGTTTCTAAGTGAGCCATTTCAAATACTCTGACAACGTCATCCTTTGATTCCATTTGCATCCCCCCCCCCCCACTTTCATGTGCTAAATTCCCCTAGCTGAATAGTCACCTGATGACGCAGGAAGAGGGATCACAGTAACTTTCCCTGATGATGGGCATTCCCCGATCCATCTTCCTGCTGGTGGGTACACACAACATCATGCGATGGGCACACGAACGGGAAGTCAAGCGATTGTGATAGGTTGTGCAGAGTCATCGGGGACCTTAACCACTTAAGCCTATCTGGACGAGTATTTTTATCCAGATTGCTGCAGCTAAAGGCAAATTGGCAGAGAATTCTCGTCCAGTTTGCAAACAGCAGTACCTGCAGGGTGCGTGGGGCCTCAGTTCGCACACCCTGGTGGTTTTCCGTGTCGGCAATTGGGGAAGAGAAAGGAAGCTTCTCTGAACCAATTGCAATGCCTGTGATGAAAGGACATGATCCCTTCCATTCATAAGAATGTTATTTTTTTTTTTTTTTACTTCATTAATGTTAAAACACTGCCTTGTAAACAAGGAGTATTTATCACCATCTAGTGGTGAAAAGTGAAATTACCTTGCACAGATTTTGCATTAAAAAAATAAAAAAGAACAGTAAATACCCTCATGACATACATATTAAAAAAGATAAGTCCCCTAAGCAACTATTAATGTATATTTTGCTGTTTTTTTTTGTTTTTTTTTAATAGTTTGCATGGTAACTGGGGGAGGGGCTTTGAAAGTGATTTAATTATATTAATTTAAGTAGATAAGGGCTTACAATTGATAGGACACAAAAAAAACCACAGAAAAAATACTTTATTTCCAAAGAATATATTGTCGCCATACATTGTACTAGGCACATAATTTAAATGTTGTGATAGCCTGGACTAATGGGCAAATAAAATGGGTGGGTTTTATGTATAGTAGCATTGCTTGTTTTAAAACTATAGGGTGGAATTGGAGAAATAGTGTATTTTTTCTTTTTTTGTGTGTGTATTTGCTTCAAAATGCATAGAGATAAAGTAATTACTGAAAACAAGTTATGCTTACAAAAAGCTTAATTTGTGGTGAAAAATACAAGATATAGATCAATTACATCAGAATCAGAATAATTTATTTCGCCAAGTACAACGTGAGTTGTACCCGGAATTGTTTTTGGCACAACAGGGTCGGTGGTGGTACAGTAGTAGGTACAGTAGATGTACAGCAGATGCATACAGTTTATGCATATACAATACATTAGATACATACAGCAAGTACAGTGCATATTCAGGAGAATATGAGGCATTGATAGAAAGATCCATACAGGTGGAACCAGGAGAAAAAGGACCGAGGGTAAGGGACTGAGGGAAATCCGCTGCCGACTATGGAACTCAAACGCTTCTGCAGCGATACTTGAATCAGATAACCCCCCAGTCTATCCTGGGGAAGAGAAAAAGAAGAAGGAGAGAAAGAAGATGAGAGTGAAGGTGTGGAATAACAGTGAAACCCCTAGCATTGGTGTTAGTGTCCCATTTGCTAGCTCAGTGTCAGTGATGAATCCGCTGTTGCTGGTCAGGCATTATCTTAGTAGGAGGGGGGCTGAAACCAGGACTGGAGCAGGTAGGCCCTCAGGGCTATGCAGCTGGTGGAGCAGGGCCAGGAAGACCCTAGTAAGTTCTGTAGTGGAGGACCTGGCATTTCCAGGAGACAGAGATAGTGGACTGGCACCCTCAGGGATATGGTGTCAGGCTCACCTGGGCAGCAGAAAGCAGTGCCTGTAGGCTGGTGAAAGTTACCCACGTAGTGTGTTTAAGCAGATCCTGGGCCTTAGGTTGCAAGCACGTGTGAGCAATACAGCCGCAGGCTGGCAGCTGTGGGTCAGCCAAGGGATCAGCAGCAACACTGACCTCAGGCCCAGGCGGTGGAGGCGGCCCCCCATGAACGGAGAGGGGCTGGGAGCGTGTCAGAGGAACAGCTGTGTCTCCCTCACTAGGCGCGACCTGGTCCCTGGGGAGGCCCTGAGCAGCTGAGAGCGGCGGCCCGATGTGATGAGTAGTGATAAAGTTATTGGCGAATGAATAGGTGGAGCGATGACAGGGGAAATTGCTTCTGTCCTGAAGGTGAAAACACCTGCGGGCTGAAGTGGTTAAAGATTTGATCCACCGTGACGGTCGTTGCACATTGCCCAATGACATTTGCATAATCGCACCCCTGTAACTACATCGCGAGATCACAGAAAAGATCACTCATAGCTCAAACAATTGCCAGTCATCGGAAAAATCACCATAGAAATCGCGTAGTGGGAACAGGCCTGTTAATGGCCTCAGCCTATGCGATCTTTGTAGAAATCCAGCTCTGCTTGCCATCCTGGAGATAATGATGAAGAGGAACTTCTGTAAGAGTTGGGCCGAACCTCCGATTTTCGGTTCGCGAACCCTGTTCGCGAACCTCCGCGAACCCTGTTCGCGAACCTCCGCGAAAGGTTCGGTTCGCGAAAAAGTTCGCGAACCGCAATAGACTTCAATGGGGAGGCGAACTTTCAAAGTTTTAAAAAATTCTATACACTGCAAAAATGATAGAAAACATGTTTCAAAGCTCTAATGCCTGGAGTCACACCTAATTGAGTGAAATACACTTTTGCTCGAGGACCC